>NC_090751.1:1557628-1565128 GCF_036898095.1 Palaemon carinicauda
CTCTCATACACACGCAAAAAAACAAACCAATAGTTCTCAAACATTCGCAAACAAACAAACTAAACCAATCAACTTCCAGTTCACGAAACAGCAATATAGCAGCCATGAATATGCAATTTTTTTTTTGTTTTTTTCTTTTCCCTCGTTTCAAAAAAAGGTTCTCTCAAAACAACGAAGGGACGAAAACACACCAGGCGATGTAGGCCAACCGGTAATCAATTCTGGGACAGAAGTTTATAACAGGATTTCGTGTTCTTTTCGTGTTCTTTTCTCTTTTCTTTAGAGTTGAACAAGTGAGTGGAATGCACACCACTTCGACCGGGCAAACTTCTTCATGAGTTCATGAAAGATTTCGAAATGTGTTTGTCTCCCCTTCTTCGAGATAGCTAGAAAAGTTAAAAACAAATGTATTATTATTATTATTATTATTATTATTATTATTATTATTATTATTATTAGCTAAGCTACAACCCTAGTTTGAAAAGCAGGTTTCTGTAAGCTAATGGGATCCAACAGGGAAAAAATAGCCCAGTGAGGAAAGGAAACGAAGAGATAAATAAAATACACGAGAAGTTAAAAACAAATGTATTATTATTATTATTATTATTATTATTATTATTATTATTATTATTATTATTATTATTAGCTAAACTACAACCCAAGTTTGAAAAGCAGGTTGCTGTAAGCCAATGGGCTCCAACAGGGAAAAATAGCCCAGTGAGGAAAGGAGATGAGGAGATTCATAAACTGCATGAGAAGTAAATGTATTATTATTATTATTATTATTATTATTATTATTGTTATTATCATTATCATTAGCTAAGCTACAACCCTTGTTTGAAAAGCAGGTTGCTGTAAGCCAATGGGTTCCAAAAGGGAAAAATAGCCCAGTGAGGAAAGGAAACGAAGAGATAAATAAACTACATGAGAAGTAAATTATTATTATTATTATTATTATTAATATTATTGTTGTTGTTGTTGTTAACTAAACTACAACCCAAGTTTGAAAAGCAGGTTGCTGTAAGCCAAAGGGCTCCAACAGGGAAAAACAGCCCAGTGAGGAAAGGAAACGAAGAGATAAACTACATGAGAAATAAATTATTATTATTATTATTATTATTATTATTAACTAAACTACAACCCAAGTTTGAGAAGCAGGTTGCTGTAAGCCAATGGGCTCCAAAGGAAAAAATAGCCCAGTGAGGAAAGGAAACGAAGAGATAAATAAACTACATGAGAAGTAAATCATTATTATTATTATTATTATTATTATTATTATTATTAACTAAACTACAACCCTAGTTTGAAAAGCAGGTTGCTGTAAGCCAATGGGCTCCTAAAGGGAAAAATAGCCCAGTGAGGAAAGGAAATGAGGAGATAAATAAACTACATGAGAAGATAAAAACAAATGTATTATTATTATTATTATTATTATTATTATTATTATTAACTAAACTACAACCCTAGTTTGAAAAGCAGGTTGCTGTAAGCCAAAGGGCTCCAACAAGGAAAAACAGCCCAGTGAGGAAAGGAAATGAGGAGATACATAAACTGCATGAGAAGTAAATGTATTATTATTATTATTATTATTATTATTATTGTTGTTGTTGTTGTTGTTGTTAACTAAACTACAACCCTAGTTTGAAAAGCAGGTTGCTGTAAGCCAATGGACTCCAAAAGGGAAAAATAGCCCAGTGAGGAAAGGAAACGAAGAGATAAATAAACTACATGGGAAGTAATGAATACTCAATATAAAATTCCTTAAGATCAGTAACATTAAAATAAATAAGACATATATAAACTACGAAGACAGACTCATGTCCTCCTTTTCAGCACTAAAACTTCAACACCAATAATTAAATTAAATAATTAAAAACAAAATAATAAAAAAAACAAAGTGTATGAATTCTTCAATTTTTAACAATAACGATAAAAAAATATTTAAAAATAATTGATATATAAATAAAAAACAATTGTTTGAATTTTATATAATGAAGACACCATCAAAACGAAACTTCATCACCGAAAATTTAAAAAAAAACACTCAAAAGATGATTATAAAAAAAAAATTTCAAAAAATAAATCAATATAAAATGCAAAAACCACATTTGTTTGATTTTTATCATAATTGATATAAAATAAAAACTTCAACAACAAATATAAAAAAAAGATGATAATAAAAAAGAAATTATCTATAAATAAATTAATATAAAATGCAAAAAAAAAAAAAAAACATTTGTTTCATTTATTTCACAATAGATATTATAAAAACAAAAACTTCAACACCAAGTATAAAAAAAGAGGATAATAAAAAAGAAATTGTATAAAAATTATTAAAATAAATTGCAAGAATAAAATTCGTTTCATTTTCATTATAATTGATATAAAAAAACTTCAACACCAAAAATGAAAAAAAAAACACTAAAAAGATGATAATAAGAAAGAAACTTTCAAAAAATAAATCAATATAAAATGCAAAAACATTTGTTTGATTTTTTTTATAATTGATATTATAAAAACAAAAACATCAAAACCGAAAAAACAATGTCATTTGACAATTGATACGATCAAAACAAAATTTCTAACAAAGGCCAATTTTAATTTGACTTTCCTAGAAAAAAACAAAAATAAAATAAAAAATAATATAAAAAAAAAACTCATACGTCATCTGGGCTTTAATCTCGTATATCAAAAGCCTTTCAAAAGTCAAAAGTCAATGACAATAATGCCTAGAAAATAACAAACTGGCAACTCCCTAATGATTCGTCATTCAGGGGTTAAAATAGATCACTTGTTTTGTTATCATCATTACTGATGTTGTTTTTATTTTCGTCTTTGCATGGATATGTTAATCTAAATCATATTTAATATCATTACAATTATTGATAGTGCTCATATTATTATTACTATTAATATCATTATTATTATTCATTATTATTATTATTATTATTATTATTATTATTATTACTATTATTATTAGTTACTAAGCTACAACCCTAGATGGAAAAGCAGAATGCTATAAGCACAAGGGCTCCAACAGGGAAAATACCCCAGAGAGGAAATGATGTTGTTTTTATTTTCTTCTTTGCATGGATATATTAATCTAAATTATTATATTTAATATTATCAAAATTATTGACAGTTGATTTATAATCATTACCTCTGCCAACGAAGACGGAAGGAGGTTATGTTTTATTCCTTGTTTGTGTATGTGTGCGTTTGTTTGTGAACAGCTTCCTGACCACAATTTTAATCGTAGAGTAATGAAACTTGCAGGGATTAACTGTTATGTAAAAAGCTGGAAATGATTAAATTTTGGAAGGTCAAGGTCAAAGGTCGAGGTCACGGCCAAGCAAAATATCCAATTCACGTAATCAGTCATAAGTTTGGGCATCGTTGTCACAGAGACTTCAAACTGGGTTCATATTTGAGTGTATGAAAATCCACGTTAATAAATAAATGTTAAGGTCAAAGGTCAAGCTCAAGGTTGAGCAAAGGGTTGAGAAATAAGCTGCCGCAGCGGAGGTCTGCGCTTTACTCTAGTTGTTTTATTTAATAATATGATAATTATAGACAGTTATGCTTTCTTGTACATCTTTTAAGACGACTTAAGTTTTTTATGCTAATTATAAATGTCAAATTGAAAACTGTCTTATAATCCATCAAAAATTCCATTCACAATCATTAACTACCAATTCAGCTAAGTCATTATCATCATCACCATTATTATCACCACACATCTTGATCATTATCAACACTACAATCATCATCCCACCATAATCATCATCATCTTCATCATCATATCATCAGCTTCCTCACGATAATTATCATCTTCATCATCATCACCAATTACACCAAAATCACCATTCCATCTTCATTATCATTCGACCACCACCAGAAACACCATCGCATCATCATTAACTACCAACACCACAATCATCATCCCATACATCATCACAATCACCCTCGCATCTCCACCATCACAATCCCCTCATCATTATCACCGTCACTACAATCATCATCACCGCCACAATCAACATCATCTTCATCGCCATCATCACACTCACCCTTCCATCCCCATCACCACCATCACAATCCTCTCATCATTATCATCATCACAATCCCTTCATCATCATCACAATCCCCTCATCCCCACCATCACAATCCCATCATCATCACCTCCATCACCACAATCAACCACATCATCACAATCACCCTCGCATCCCCACCATCACAATCCCCTCATCATCACCACCATCATCACAATCACCACCACCATCATCATCATAAAGGTCAAAAGCTACCTCTATGAAATGCGTCACTTCCCCAGATCGATGGAATCTTCCATAAGGTCAATTTATTTATTTGTTTTATTCCATTCCCTCATTATTATTATTCCTTCCTTTGGCGAGTTCCGCTTTATGATAGCAGCAACGCACAACGCAGTACTTGTCTGCCCTCCGTAAGCTTCTACACAACAACAACAACAGCAACAACAATAACAACAACAACAACAACAACAACACGCTCGATGAGTCATTGGATTAAACATTGCATTAAAGCAAGCGATTGATAAGCTATAGAGTAACGAACATTGATTGTTAAAGTTTTTATAGTTTATATGGGAGATATTTATTTTAATATTCTTAAAATATTTTTTTTTCTTGTTTCCTTTCCTCACTGGGCTATTTTCCCTGTTGGAGCCCCTGGGCTTATAGCATTCTGCTTTTCCAACTAGGGTTGTAGCTTAACAAGTAATAATAATAATAATAATAATAATAATAATAATAATAATAATAATAATAATAGCTGGTCATACTCTTGTGAAGGGGCTGCTATTAAAGGAAGCTCTTAATCTCTGTATTCTAAATATATTATTGATTGAAAAACTCGACTCTAGAGAGAGAGAGAGAGAGAGAGAGAGAGAGAGAGAGAGAGAGAGAGAGAGAGAGAGAGAGAGAGAGATAGGGAGCATAATGTTCCATCTCTCTCATATACAGCGTATACATATGTATTATAGATTAAAAAATTTATTCCATTAATTCTAAATTGAGAGAAAGAGTATGATTTTCCATCATATATATATATATATATATATATATATATATATATATATATATATATATATATATATATATATATATATATATATCACTGATTGAAAAACTCAATCTATCTTCTCTGAATTGACAACAGTGAGAGAGAGAGAGAGAGAGAGAGAGGAGAGGAGAGAGAGAGAGAGAGAGAGAGAGAGAGAGAGAGAGAGAGAGAGAGATGATATACAAAATAACAACACCAACATAACAAACGAAAGAAGGAAATTTAAAAAAACAGAGAAGCGAACAGAAATGAGCATAAAAGAAGCAAGCGAACAACAGAACAAATGATTTCTAACTATATTCGATATCTCATGCCTGAACTGCATACTGCGTGTCTTAAGGGGAGCACTGTAATTAGATTGGTCTTTTCCAACTTAGTTGTCCAACTTCTTCAACGTTAAAATGCTTTAATTCAACATCATATTTTTGCAATCATACTATTCACAAACTTTTAACTATACTCAATTTTTTCTAATGAGGCGTATTTGCACTGAGTCGCAGCGATGCCCTTTTAGCTCGGAAAAGTTTCCTGCTATCTGATTGGTTAGAATGATCTTGTCCAACCAATCACCGATCAGGAAATTTTTCAGAGCGAAAGGGGCACCACTGCGAGTCGGTGCAAATCTGCCTCACTAAAAAGAATTGACTATATATATATATATATATATATATATATATATATATATATATATATATATATATATATATATATATATATATATATAAGGGTGAAATCTAATAACGTTGTGTGTAATGTCAAACATTAAAATATACCTATACATAAAGATAAAAGTAAAATATAAGTCCTTTTATAGTTTATCGATCAAATATCTGTTTTAATGTTGTTAATGTTCTTAAAATATTTAATTTTAATTTTCATTACTACTTATATCGTTCATTTATTTCCTTATTTCCTTTCCTCACTGGGCTATTTTTCCCTGTTGGAGCCCATGGGCTTATAGCATCTTGCTTTTCCAACTAGGGTTGTAGCTTAGCTAGTGATAATAATAATAATAATGATATTAATAATAATAATAATAATAATAATAACAACAATAAAGAATACAGACTCTCTCTCTCTCTCTCTCTCTCTCTCTCTCTCTCTCTCTCTCTCTCTCTCTATATATATATATATATATATATATATATATATATATATACTGTATGTATATATATATATATATATATATATATATATATAAATATATATACTGTATGTATATATATATATATGTATATATATAAATTTATATATTTATATAACAATCCCACATAGAAAAGCTACATATATAATATCAAACCTACAAGCCAACTCTTGGCATAAGACACCAAACAGACAAATTAAACCAATAAGAGAATACCTAATGCACCGGAACCCGACACAAAACAGAAAGTAAGAACATAAAAAAAATATTATTCCTGGAAAGACGATAGTTACCAGAATAGACCCGGCCAATTAAGGGGTTTGTTTACGCATACGGCCTTCTGGGAACCCACGTGTTCTGTTCATGTGATCCCAATTATCCCTGAACAGTTATTTCTGGTTATTAAATGATGATCTGGATTATATGTCTCATATTCGAGTGATTGATCTATTAAGATTATTATATATAATCTAGTTTCTCTTCCTCTTGTTTAGTTGAAGTTTTTATAGTTTATATGGGAGATATTTGTTTAGGTGTTGATGTTCTTAGAATATTTTATTTTTCCTTGTTTCCTTTTCCTCACTGGGTTATTTCTCCCTGTTGGAGCCCATACATATAGATATACTGGAATTATAGACAGAGATATATAGATATAGATATATATAGATATATAGATATAAATATAGATACATATAGATATACTCAAACTATAGATATATAGATATAGATATAGATACATATAGATATACTGGAAACTATAAATACAGATATATAGATATAGATATAGATACATAGATATACTGAAATTATAGATATAGATATAGATATAAATGTAGATACATATAGATATACTGATATTCTGAAATACCATAGTTTATCATTAAAAAATCTATCAACCGAACGAGGTTAGAAATGTATTGAAAAAAATAATGTATTGAAAAACACACTGAAAAGATTATATATAGTGTATGACGAAATAACCAAATTGAAAAAAAAGATAGAATATTACCTAGGGAGACAGAATTACTTTGTGTCTAAAAGCTTTACAAAAACTAGTATATTTACGCGTGGAAGCTTTAAAAGTGTCATTTCTATATATAAAAAATATTGATGAATAGGGCGATAAAAACAGCAAATGGTTTGAAAACAAGATAGAGAAATCCAAAGCCTAGTAGAAGGGGGAAAAAAGAGAGAATTAGATATAAGAAAAATATTGATAAAAAACTGGTAGAAGGTGGAAAAACAAAGAATTAAAT
>NC_090751.1:1580419-1587919 GCF_036898095.1 Palaemon carinicauda
AAAACAAAGGAGAAAGACATAGGAACAGGTAAAAAGCAAAGAAGAAAGACAGAGGAACAGGAAGAAAACAAAGGAGAAAAACACAGGAACAGGAAGAAAACAAAAAAGAAAGATAAAGGAACAGGAAGAAAACAAATGAGAAAGACAGAGGAACAGAAAGAAAACCAAGGAGAAAGACAAAGGAACAGGAAAAAAACAGGAAAAATACAAACGAACAGGAAGAAAACAAAGAAGAAAGACAAAGTAACAAGAAGAAAACAAAGAAGATAAAGGAACAGGAAGAAAACAAAGGAGAAAGACAGAAGAACAGGAAGAAAACAAAGGAGAAAGACAAGGAACAAGAAGAAAACAAAGGAGAAAGACAGAAGAACAGGAAGAAAACAAAGGAGAAAGACAGAAGAACAGGAAGAAAACAAAAGAGAAAGACAAAGGAACAGGAAGACAACAAAGGAGAAAGACAAAGGAACAGGAAGAAAACCAAAGAGAAAGACAAAGTAACAGGAAGAAAACAAAGACAAAGTAACAGGAAGAAAACAAAGGAACCGGAAGAAAATAAAGGAGAAAGACAAAGTAATAGGAAGAAAACAAAGACAAAGCAACAGGAAGAAAACAAAGGAACCGGAAGAAAATAAAGGAGAAAGACAAAGTAATAGGAAGAAAACAAAGAAGACAAAGGAACAGGAAGAAAACAAAAGAGAAAAGGAACAGGAAGAAATCAAAGGAAAAGGACAAAGGAAGAAGAAAAAAACAGGAAAAATACAAACGAACAGGAAGAAAACAAAGGAGAAAGACAAAGAAACAAGAAAAAAAAACAGGAAAACTCCAAAAGAACAGGAAGAAAACAAAGGAGAAAGACAAAAGGAACAGGAAGAAAACCAAGACAACAACATTGAAAGGAGAAAGAGGAAGTTGACCCGGCACCTAACACAGGAGTCAGAAGGTTGGATTGAACTACTGTGAAGCAAAATAAAAATGAAAAATAAAATTACTTGAATTATTCGGAAATAATGACTTGCGCAAACGCTTCCCCTTGAGAGGTGTAATAGATAAAATAAAAGAATAGAGGAAGTAAAGAATTATAAAGAATAATTCGTCCTTAAGCATAATCAATGTGTTTATTTTCGTAATAATTCGCCAACACGGGCTCTTGTTCCGCAATAGCGCGTGGCTGAATGAATCTTAAATTGAAATGTCCTGGTGTGGACCCCTGGTCCTCTAAGGGCATAAAAAAAGCTAATTAATCTTTCTTATACGAAGCCCGTAAAAAGGGTTAAATATATGCTAATTCTATTTTACAAAGTGTAATATTTACACATACAATTACCTGTTCTGTGTAATAAAGATAGTCTGCATAGTAAAGAGATCTATGTTAAATATAGTACAGTATACTATTGTATGCAACCCGTCAAATATGACGTCTAAATATTTAGGTATATATGCACACACACAGATTCACCCCTTCCCCACCCCCTCCCCTTTTCCTAACTACAAACCGCTGGTTCGGCAATTTGTGGGAGATTGTGGTTTCCAAGTGTACCTTTTGGGGTAGCACCTTTCACCAGAGTATGAATACTTCCTCTCCCCCTGAATGTAACATGATAATATATATATATATATATATATATATCAAATAAGCCATATATATTAATACACTAAAGTCTGGATTCTCTTAACGACCTAGGGATCAGAGCCCCAGGTGAAATCACTCAAAGACTATAGTATCTGACTGGCCGGGTTTCGAACCCTAGTCCAGGATACCTGTATGAAACTGACCATACCACTCAGCCACAGGGAAATATTTTTCATATATATATATATATATATATATATATGTTTAATTTTCTTGATATAAGGACAATGCAATTGAAAAATTACTTGACTAACGCCTTTCTTAAGATGAATGGTACACAAGCTTTAACTAAGCCTTGGGTAGTGCCATAGCCTCTGTACCATGGTCTTCCACTGTCTTAGGTTAGGAGTTCTCTTGCTTGAGGGTACACTTGGGCACTATTTTTTATCTTATTTCTTTTCATCTTGTTTTGTTAGTTTTTTATAGCTTATATAGGATATATTTATTTTAATATTGTTACTGTTCTTAAAATATTTTATTTTTCCTTGTTTCTTTTCCTCACTGGGCTATTTTCCCTGTTGGAGCCACTGGGCTTATAATATCCTGCTTTTCCAAGTAGGGTTGTAGCTTAGCAAGTGATAATAATAATAATTATAATAATAATGATAATAATAATAATAATAATAATAATAATAATTATAATGATAATAATAATAATAATAATAATAATAATAATAATAATAACAGTACCGATAATAATTCAGTGGACCGTTTATGACAAACACAACTACAACAACAACAACAACAACAACAACAATAAACAAGTACACATGCGTAAGAAAGGCGACAATAAAACAAGGAAATACATAGATGTTATCAACATCCGTCTGCCAATCTACAATCAGCCTGATTTACATAAACATGAATATGTAATTAGTGACAGTGACAACCCGTAATGGTAGACAGAATCTTGTATTTTGTCTGTGTGAGAGAGAGAGAGAGAGAGAGAGAGAGAGAGAGAGAGAGAGAGAAAGTTAGCAATTGTCTACAGTTTCCGCTTGGATAGAGATGTGCATTTGTAGAGAACAAGTCTTTCGGCGTATATTACAGTTACGCGAATGAATTCTCGATTTCACGCAGTTGTAATGTCTGTGGGGGGGGGGGGAGGCACTGTGATTTCCCAGTGGAAAATATTACGTTTGCTTTTCATGATAGGGATTAGAGAAAAGAAAGGTGAAATATTTAGAAAAATTTGCCTTGAGCAAAATGAAATGGTGTGAATCAGATATTCTCTCTCTCTCTCTCTCTCTCTCTCTCTCTCTCTCTCTCTCTCTCAACAGTTGCAATATATATATTCCCAGTGAGGAAAGGAAATAAGGAAAAATACAGTAATTCAAGCTAACAATGAATATAAAGTTTAATTCATTTATGAAAAAACCCATACATGAAAAATTCTAAAAAAAAATATCCAATAAAAGAAAAAAAAAAACTCCATACAAGAAAAATTCTAAAAAAAGGCCCAATGAAAAATTAAAAACTACACATGAAAAATTATCAAAAATATATCAATTAAAATCGAAAAACCCCAAAAATGAAAAATTCTCACAAAAAGTCCCAATGAAAAAATGAAAAACTACATGTATGAAAAAATTCTCAAAAACAGTAGTAATGGGAAATTGGAAAATTACATATCTACAAGAAAAATTCTAAAAAATATTCACAATGAAAAAAAAAACGCAAATGTAAAATTGTCAATGAAATAAAAATAAAAATAACATGAAAATTTCTCAAAAACAGTCCCATTGAAAAATGAAAAAAAGGAAAAATTCTGAAAAAGTCCCATTGAAAAAAAAAATACACAAATGTAAAAATCTCAAGGAAAAAATAAAAATAACATTGAAAAATTCTCAAAAACAGTTCCATTGAAAAATGAAAATAAAAAATGAAAAATAAAAAATTCTCAAACATAGTTCCATTGAAAAGGTAAATATATATATATATATATATATATATCAATCATTGCTCTAACCCGAGTTGCGACTCCAACAAGAGAAACGGATCCGAAAAGATACCTTTTGTTCATGACGCAAGTCGAAGTGATTATCCTTCGTGACGTAAGTCGAATAGATTATCGGAACACAATGGCTAAAGGGCGTTAGGGAGGTACAAGATGCGAAGGTGGTTTGCCAAAGGAGGGGGGGGAGATGGAGGAACTAAACCACTGGGATGACAGTGACGTCAGCGCTATGCTCTAAGAAAGTGCCCAAGTATGGCAGAGAGAGAGAGAGAGAGAAATACACGTATTCAATTGTACGTTTACTATTATTATTATTATCATTATTATTATTTTCACATTTTTACTATTATTATTATTATTATTATTATTATTATTATTATTATTATTATTATTATTATTATTATTATTATTTTCCTATTTTTATTTTCCTATTTTTATTATTGTCATTATTATTATCATCATCATCATTATTATTATTATTATTATTATTATTATTATTATTATCATTATTATTATTATTATTATAACTATTATAATTATTATTACTGTTATTATTATCATTATTATTATTATTATTATTATTATTACGATTATAAATATTATTAATATTATTATTATTATGATTATTATTATTATTATTATTATTATTATTATTATTATTATTATTATTATTATTATTATTATCATTATTATTATGATTATTATTATTATTATCATTATTATTACTAGCTAAACTACAACCCAAGTTGGAAAAGCAGGATGCTATAAGCCCAGGGGCTCCAACAGGGAAAAATAACCCAGTGAGCAAAGGAAATATAGAAATAAACTACAAGAGAAGTAATGAACATCGTCTTATGAACAGTAACATTAAAAACAGATCTTTCATACATCTATAATTTATAAAGCCAAATAACATCTTATTTTCACTTGAAGAATAAAATATATATCTTGTTTTACTACTGATAAATTCTATCTAGGGCCAATGTAACGTAGTGACCTTGAAGTGGGTACGCTTTTGGAGATGCTAGCATCATTTCCGCCCAAGACAAGCCACACCTATTTCTTTTCCTCTTTCTTTCTTCTTTCTACGTGAGTCTTTTGCCTCATTCTTTCGAATCGTCTTTGATACTATTATTGAAATATATATTTAACTCATCATCTCCTCCTACGCCTATTGACGCAAAGGGCCTCGGTTAGATTTCACCCAGTCGTCTCTATCTTGAGCTTTTAAATCAATATTTCTCCATTCATTATCTACTACTTTCTTTTCCTCTTTCTTTCTTCTTTCTACTTGCGTCTTTTGCCTCATTCTTTCTTTGAGGCATCTTTGATACTATTAAATATATATTTAATTCATCATCATCTCCTCCTACGCCTGTTGACGCAAAGGGCCTCGGTTCGATTTCACCCAGTCGTCTCTATCTTGAGCTTTTAAATCAATGCTTCTCCATTCATCATCTCCTACTTTCTTTTCCTCTTTCTTTCTTCTTTCTACGTACGTCCTTTGCCTCATTCTTTCTTCGAAGCATCTTTGATACTATTAAATATATATTTAATTCATAATCATCTTCTCCTACGCCTATTGATGCAAAGGGCCTCGGTTACATTTCGACAGTCGTCTTTATTTACTTCTCCATTCATCATCTCCTACTTTCTTTTCCTCTTTCTTTCTTCTTTCTACGTGCGTCCTTTGCCTCATTCTTTCTTCGAAGCGTCTTTGATACTATTATTGAAATACACATTTAACTCATCATCATCTCCTCCTACGCATATTGACGCAAAAGGCCTCGGTTAGATTTCGCCAGTCGTCTCATTCACTTCTCCATTCATTGTCTCCTACTTTCTTTTCCTCTTTCTTTCTTCTTTCTATGTGTGTCTTTTGCCTCATTCTTTCTTCAAAGCGTCTTTGATACTATTATTGAAATATATATTAAACTCATTATCTCCTCCTACGCCTATTGACGCAAAGGGCCTCGGTTAGATTTCACCCAGTCGTCTCTATCTTGAGCTTTTAAATCAATACTTCTCCATTCATCATCTCCTACTTCACGCTTCATAGTCGTCAGCCATGTAAGCCTGGGTCCTCCAACTCTTCTAGGGCTTTGTTATATTTAACTACCTCTGAATAAATATGATATATTTAAGTATTTCAACCATTGACTGATATATTTAATTCCCTCTGACTAACAACGATATATTTAACTACCTCTGACTACCTACGATATATTTAATTGCCTCAGAGTAATTATGATATATTTATTTACCTCGTACTGACTATGATATATTTAATTCCCTCTGACTAACAACGATATATTTAACTACCTCTGACTACCTACGATATATTTAATTGCCTCAGAGTAATTATGATATATCTATTTACCTCATACTGCCTATGATATATTTAATTCCCTCTGACTAACAACGATATATTTAACTACCTCTGACTACCTACGATATATTTAATTGCCTCAGAGTAATTTTATATTAATTACCGCAGACTAACTATGATATATTTAATTCCCTCTGACTAACAGCGATATATTTAACTACCTCTGACTACCTACGATATATTTAATTGCCTCAGAGTAATTATGATATATTCAACTACCTCTAAATAACTATGATATATTTGAGTACTTCGGACTAACGGCGATATATTTAATTACATCTAATAAATGGCGTAAATAAATAGTATGGGAATACGAATTATTATTTCTATTTTGCTTAAAGATTAATAAAAACAATTTCAAAATACAAACAATGGTGAGAGAAAAAGAACGTTTGCTTTAAAAATCATAGACACACATTATATATACATATATATATATATATATATATATACACACACAGTACATGTGTATATAATATATATGTATGTATATATATATGCATATATATGTATAAATACATATACATATCTATCTATCTATCTATCTATCTATATATATATACGTGTGTATATACTATATATGTATATATATGCATATATATATGTATATACATATACATATCTATCTATCTATATATCTATCTATCTATCTATCTATTTATGTGTGTGCGTGCGTGTATGTATGTATGTATGTATGCATATAGGTATGTATGTACACGCACGTGCGTACGGTAAATGGTAAAGCATCTCCGTGCAAACAATCTCTCACTCCTGGAACAAATACAAACAAACACAAAACCACTAAAAACACGACATTGTTCCACCTCCCGTTCATCCAAGACAAACCGAAGACGACTTTCTCTTATCAAGTGTATTTTGTCACTTCCTATCTCTCGAGTCTCTCTTCTCTTCCTCTTCCTGATCACACGCACCGCTGTGTCCAGTTTTGCATAAGGCCAAACGCGACCTTTCTGTCCGAATTTGGTAGTGACTTGGGAGGGAGCCTGTGAATGGGCGAGTACGAGGAGCGCTCCGGGGGGGGGGGGGGGGGGGGGGGCTGGACTGTGGGGTTCCAAGTGGCGAGACAGCTGTCACTTGTCGTTAGCCATCACACACACACACACACACACACACACACACACATATATATATATATATATATATCTTAACGTGGTGAAAGGGTTTGCGTGTCGTCATGATCAGCAAAGCTGTACTAGTCAGGGACATCCATACTAGGTTGGTTTGCTGTGAGCGATCAGTCTAAAATCTCCAGCTGTCTTCAATCCGCAGTGGCCAGCGTGGTGATAAAAATTGGCCAATATATATGTGTATATATATATATATATATATATATCATAATATATTCAATACCTTAAACAAAAAGAGAGAGATATTAGTTACCAAAAGAGTAATTTGAATTCAAACAACAATTTCTTAACTGATTTTCCTGATTATTCATAAATCAGAGGTCAGCATCTCTTCTAGGAGAAGGACACTCCAAAACCAAACCATTGTTCTCTAGTC
>NC_090751.1:1607919-1612919 GCF_036898095.1 Palaemon carinicauda
CATAAACTAACAGATGCAAGTGGAAAAACATGTCTGAGGCCTTTGTTCTGCAGTGGACTAGTAACGGCTGATGATGATGATGATGATGATAATATATATATATATATATATATATACTGTGTATATATATACATATATATATATATACAGTATATGTATATATATATACAGTATATATATGTATATGTATATATATATATATTATATATATATATATATATATATAGTTCCCAATAACCCTTTAACTCCTTAATACAATAGACCTTAATTCAAATCAAATCTCAGTAACCAGATTCAAAAGCGTCTCAAGACTTCATCTGTTTATGGTTTCCGTGCTAGTCCGCGCTCGCTAACCTCCTTAGTTCGTCGATCCATCGTCTTCGCTTCCTTCTCTGCTTCTATTAAAATCACTGGGACTCATTCTGTTACATATACAGTATATAAAAATTGCCTTCCTCTTCAGCGCCATCTACCAGCGAAGTGTGGAAGTCAAGGGCATCCCCAGACGAAACTATTGGAGCACAGATCCGGAATCTAAAACAACCGATACATTTTCGTAATGTAACCGATGTTTATCTAATTGTTGTAAAAACAACCTTCTTTTTGTATGATCGCTATAAATCGGTATTAAACTGTACAATTTCTAGATAATTCCATGATTTTACCGCTAACAATAAGGCTGGCGTACACGTGAGTGAGAGTCTATGGTATATGTCACGGCTGTTCGGTATCTTAATGGATGGAGTGATGCCAGAAGTAAGAGAATGAAGGAATCGTGAATTTTGTTTTGTATTCCCCGTATGGCAGGATGATGAAGGATTGACTAGCGACAGAAACTCATAAAAAATTAAAAGGATGAAAGGATGGTTGATCTAACTCTCCTTTATGGTAGTTAAGTGTGGACGTTGGGAGCTAATAAAAATGTTGACTATTGTGTGTGTGTGAGAGAGAGAGAGAGAGAGAGAGAGAGAGTGTGTGGTGTGTGTGTGTAAATATCAACCACAATGGCATTTAAAATCGATTTCTATCTTTGGGCATGAATACTGGAATTCGTTCTGGCTGAGCAAGGATTCGAACCTAGGTCAATGAGTCGAAACAATGCCGGCAAGGACCTCTAGTGATAAATATTCATATATATATATCTATCTATCTATCTATCTATCTATCTATCTATCTATATATATATATATATATGTATATATATATATATGTAGTATATATATATATATATATGTATATTTATATATGGTATTATATTATATATATAGATACATATATATATATATGTATATTTATATATATATATATATATATATTTATGTATATATATATATATATATATATTTATGTATATATATAATATATATATATATATGATGTGTATATTTATATATAAATATATAATATATATATTATATATATATATATATATACTCCTAACATACCTTACTACATAAACTAGCATACTCCAAGATATAAAACAAATCCTATACCTTTTTCATAGCATTATTAAGCATCCAAAGAAAACACCCTCAGCCCGAGGCGCTCACAAAGAAAGGAAGCGACGCGAGGGAGAGAAATACTGTGTACCTGGAAATCCTTCCTCACCGAAGGACGTCGTGAAAGGAATTCTTTTGTCTCTCTACATATTAACAAAAGCTCCTGTCCTGTCAGAACAATCAGATCCCAATGGTCCGTCCTTGGTCACTCCCAAGGTTTCAAGGTAGATTCTCTCTCTCTCTCTCTCTCTCTCTCTCTCTCTCTCTCTGGCTTTGTGTCTCTTTCTCTCTTTCACAGAGTTTCAGTGCACATACACACACGATATAGTTTTATGTATACAAAATTAATATGAATCTAGTCACAAACACTACCTCTCTATCTCTCTCTCTCCTCCCTCCTCCTCTCTCTCTCTCTCTCTCTCTCTCTCAGACAGCTTCATTGCACATACACATACACGAAGGATATAGTTCAAATTTAGTGTATACAATACCAGTATATATTTCATAAAAGAATGGCGATAAAACTATGAATTAAATTAATTTTTATTCACCAATGAATAAGTTTAGTAAAAAAATGTATACATGTTGAAAAATAATATGATATAATTTTGAGAGTGCAAAATACACACACACACACACACACACACATATATATATATATATATATATGTAGTATATGTAAGTATATATATACATTCAATTTTATCCACCAAATGAATGCTTAGCTAATAAAAAATAAAATAAATGTATTTTGGTAATAATAATGTTCAATCAATTTGCCTACGTCATCATTATCATCATCATCATCATCTCCTCCTACGCCCATTGACGCAAAGGGCCTCGGTTAGACTCCGCCAGTCAGCAATATCTAGATCTTTTAAATCAATACTTCCCCATTCATCACCTCCTACTTCAAGCTTCAAAGTCCTCAACCATGTAGGCCTGGGTCTTCCAACTCCTACGGGCTACTTAAAAGAGCAAAATCTAATACTGCCATAAGAATAGCCTAATGTAACGTCTCTGCCTGGTGTTTCCCAATCGGGGGTTCGAGTCCCGCTCAGACTCGTTAGTGCCATTAGTGTCTGCAACCTTACCATTCCTTGTGAGCTAAGGTTGAGGGGTTTGGGGGAGCCTATAGGTATATCTGCTATCAGCAGCCACTGTCTGGCCCTCCCTGGTCCTAGGTTGGGTGGAGAGGAGGCTTGGGCGCTGATCATATAATATATGGGTCAATCTCTAGGGTACTGTCCTGATTGCTAGGGCAATGCCACTGTCCCCTTGCCTCTGCCATTCATGAGCGACCTTTAAACCTTTAAATGGAGTGATTAATTATTATGTTAATGATTAAAAAATGTCATGATTCAACCTTTTACAGTGATTTGAACACCACAAGGAGTTGATTTTATGCTACTAATTAATTCCAGGGATTAAGTTGAGTTAATGAGATTCATTATTTCTCTATTGTTACTTCTAAGACAGGTGGGGTAAGAGGTATAAATCAGGAGAGAGAGAGAGAGGAGAGAGAGAGAGAGAGAGAGATGCTGTAAATAGGTAAAACGATGTGGGAATGTCTGTGCAAAGAGAGAGGAGAGAGAGAGAGGAGAGAGAGAGAGAGGAGAGAGTATATATAGGGTAAAACGATGTGGGAATGTCCGTGCAGAGAGAGAGAGAGAGGAGAGAGGAGAGAGAGAGAGAGAGTATATATAGGGTAAAACGATGTGGGAATGTCTGTAGCAGAGAGAGAGAGAGAGAGAGAGAGAGAGAGAGAGTCAATCTTTGCCCAGAAATGGACGTACTCCCGAGAGACATTTAAAAAAACTACCTAACAGAAAGACAATTGCTTCACTTTTTTTTTCTTTTTTTTACTCTGGAAACCAAAGCCATCCACCACTAACAGCTTATCAGTTAGAGCCACATGGAGCCCTGACATAAAAATCTCTCTCTCTCTCTCTCTCTCTCTCTCTCTCTCTAAAAACCATAAAAGACCCACCGGATGTTTTAAGGCTTCCTCTTTCATTCGTCTTTTTATAGTTTATTTATGACATATTTGTTTTTGATGTTGTTAATAGTTTATATATGACATGTCTGTTTTGACGTTGTTACTTACTTTAGTATAATTTATAGTTAATTTGTTCTCTTAATTTATTTATTTCCTTATTTCCTTTCCTCACTGGGCTATTTTTCCCTGTAGGAGCCCCTGGGCTTATAGCATCTTGCTTTTTCAACTAGGGTTGTAGCTTGGATAGTAATAATAATAATAATAACTCAACTGTGGCAATATAATGAAAAGACTTACCGTCACCTAAGCCACATTGTGATCCAGTGGCGCTTACTCACGACTCCTACACTATGTTGCAAGTTTCAACGACGTTCCTAGTTTGTCTTTACAAGAGATGTAAACGCTACGCTTAAACCCCTCTCTTTAATCCGGGTCTATAATTGTGATTATAATTTCTTGCTTGAGGGTACACTCGTGCACGCTGTTCTATCTTATTTATCTTCATATTTTTGTTGAAGTTTTTATAGTTTATATATGAAAGATTCAATTTAATGTTGCTACTGTTCTTAAAATATTTCATTTTGATTGTTTATTACTTCTCTTGTAGTTTAAATATTTGCTCATTTCCTTTCCTCACTGGGCTGTTTTTCCTGTTGGAGCCCTTGGGCTTATACCATTCTGCTTTTCCAAATAGTGTTGTAGCTTAGCTTTTAATAATAATAATAATAATAATAATAATAATAACCTAAAAAAACATATTTCCGTGTTCCCCTAAACATTATTTCATCTAGTATTTTTTCAATATCTTCCCAAATACTCGTTTCTCTTCAGCCTTCCCCATTAATAAATATTCTTCAGCTTCTTCCACACAAATATAAATTACAAACTTCCCCTCTCATGTCTCATTGCCACCCACACACTATCATCCTTTCCCCTCGGCTAGCAGCTAGAATCCATCTAACATATGCCCTGCCACTTAAAGGTTTTAAAAGTTTGAAGGGTATTCATGAATGGCAGAGGGAAGGGACAGTGACATTGCCCTATCAAGCAGGACAATGTCCTGGAAAGGTTTATAGGGCCCCTCAAGAATGGCAAAGGCAAGGCACAGTGACATTGCCCTATCAAGCAGGAAAATGCCTAGAGACTGACCATATATACATATGATCAGCGCCCAAGCCCGCTCTCCTACAATGCTAAGACCAAGGAGGGCCAGGCAATGACTGCTGAGGACTTAGCAGATAGACCTATAGGCTCCCCCAAACACCCCATCCATAGCCTCACAAGGATGGTGAGGTTTCAGCAACAAAAGAAACTAACTAGTTTGAGTGGGACTCGAACCCCAAGTCTGGCGTTCAACGGTCAGGGACGTTAGCGCATCGGCCACCACAACCTTCTAGGAATCCCCCCCCCCCCCCACTAAAAAGGAGGGGGGAGGGGGGTTTAATGTCTTTATGGTGCCAAAGGAAAGGCTATCAATGTGACAGATGTCTCGAAGGGGAAAC
>NC_090751.1:1617919-1628152 GCF_036898095.1 Palaemon carinicauda
AATATAAATGCACGGTTGCGTTTAGGTGAGAGAGAGAGAGAGAGAGAGAGAGAGAGAGAGAGAGGTTAATATTCCGAGGTCACACTGTCTTAGTCAACAAGGAACTATGGGTCGATGACTTGCCAGTAAACGTATAAGAAATGTTACAGTTATAAAATATATCAGATATTGAATCATCGGTTATAAAATTTATGAAACAACGAATTGGCCGTTGCTAAAATACTTGGTATACGTAATATATACATTGTTTCCAAAACTATATATATATATATATATATACATACATACATACACACACACACACACATATATATATATATATATATATTGAAAACGAATTACCATTGTTAAAATAAGGAAGAAGGAATATAAGCCTTTAGACTTTCTTCTTGGCTTAAAAAGCTAAAAATATATAAAAAAGATCGAATTAATAGTCAAAATAAGGAAAAATAAGCCTTTAAACTTTCTTCTTGGCATAAAAAGCTAAAAATATATAGAAATAAGCAAATTACTAGTCAAAATAAGAAAGAAAGAAAGAATAAGCCTTTAGATTTTCTTTCTCTCTTAAAAAGATTAAGAAGCCTTTAGACTTAGAAAGCTAAAAACATATAATTATGAACGAATTATTCCTGCCATAAAAAAAAACGGATACTAATTTTGATTCTTCATCTTTTGCAAAAAAAAAAAAAAAAAAAAAAAAAAAAATAATCAGTTCAATCACCTCATTAAATAAAGAGTAAATTGGTGAAGGAATCAACTTTCCTGGAAGAAAAAACCCAAAGGAAGACTTGAATTAACTTTCGCGTTAAACTCAGTTTAATGAGAGCAGATAGGTTGGAGGGGGAGAGGGGGGGGAGCTTGAACCCCCAAAACGCTTAGAATAAACGTTGACGTTGAACTTTGACCTTTGACACAACTGCGACCTTTGGACGTTTGACCCTAGCGAGGGAGGGAAGCATGACCCGTTAGTGACGTCATAGTGACTGCCACTGTTATCGATGTTAATTCATTGGAATGTTTTTTATAATTAAATCTTTATCTATTTTAATGTTGTTTTTCTTAAAATATTCTATTTTAATTGTTCTTTACTTTTTTGGATATTTATTTCCTTGTTTCCTTTCCTCGCTGGGCTGTTTTTCCTTGTTGGAGCCCTTGGGGCTTGTAGTGTTTTGCTTTTCTAATTAGGGTTGTAGCTTAGCTAATGATAATAATAATAATAATAATAATAATAATAATAACGATATTATCATTATTATTATTATTATTATTATTACTAGCCAAGCTACAACCCTAGTTGGAAAAGCAAGATGCTATAAGCCAAAGGGCTCCAACAGGGAAAATAGCCCAGTGAGGAAAGGAAATAAAGAAATAAATAAATGATGTGAATAAATTATCAATAAATCATTCTAAAAACAGTAACAACGTCAAAACATATATGTCCTATATAAACTAATAACAACGTCAAAAACAGATATATCATATATAAACTATAAAAAGACTCATAATGATAATAATAATAATAATAATAATAATAATAATAATAATAATAATAATAACAACAACAATAAAAATAATAATCTGGGTATATCTATATGCCAACTTATATGGATACATATTTCAAGCATTAAAAACAAGCCATCAAAACAACTGCCATCGAAAATTTCAATAAAATACAAGCAAAATGCAATAAGCCAATTCAGAAAGTCCAACCAAGTACTGAACTGGTATCGTGTGAAGATTCAAGACACTGAAGCTTAACTGACAAATATGACCCTTCACTCAGACGTTTGTGGACTCAGCTGAGAAGTATATATCTTACTTTAACGGGAAATAGGATCATGGGTACCATGTTTACTTTGATGCAATGCGGTTACAGGGCTGGCTATGAGAGAGAGAGAGAGAGAGAGAGAGAGAGAGAGAGAGAGCTAGCTCTTGCAAAACTAATAGTCGACTGAGAAATGATTATGAAAATTGGGGAAATTTGAGATTAGATTGTAAATTATGGTGAAAGTATACAAAATCTAAAGGAGAGAGAGAGAGAGAGAGAGAGAGAGAGGAGAGAGAGAGAGAGAGAGAGAGAGAGAGAGAGAGAGCTCTTGCAAAGCAATCGTTCGCTGAGAAACGATTATGAAAAGTGGGGAAATTTGAGATTCTGAAATTATTAATTACGATGGAAATATACAAAATCTAAAGGAGAGAGAGAGAGAGAGAGAGAGAGAGAGAGATGAGAGAGAGCTGTTGTAAAGCATTCGTCAACTACGAAACGATTTATGAAAATTGGGGAGATTTGAGATTAGATTGTAAATTATGGTGAAAATCTAAAAAATCTAAAGGAGAGAGAGAGAGAGAGAGAGAGAGAGAGAGAGAGAGCTCTTGCAAAGCAATCGTTCACTGAGAAACGATTTATGAAAATTGCGGAGATTTGAGATTCAAAGGTTATAAATTACGGAAAAAATACAAAATCTAAAGGAGAGAGAGAGAGAGAGAGAGAGAGAGAGAGAGAGAGAGATCTTGCAAAGCAATCGTTCACTTAGAAAACGATTTATGAAAATTGGGGGAGATTTGAGATTGGATTGTAAATTATGGTGAAAATATACAAAATCTAAAGGAGAGAGAGAGAGAGAGAGAGAGAGAGAGAGAGAGAGAGAGTAAAAAAATAAATCTTAGGTGGAAAGGAAATGAAGTGTACTGTGTTGTAACCGTTCACCAGGAAACCCGGCGTGCAACAGTTCTCTCTGTCCCCACGTGGCAAAACTCATTTCCTACTGTAGGGAAGGGGACAGAGAGAGAGGAAGGGGATGTCTATTATTGACTGGCTATAACCCCCTACCTAACTCCCCACCCCCCTTCACACTTCCCTTAGTTCCCTACACGCTATAGTCGCCAAGTCCAACCCGGCCAGTCACCCTTGCTATTGTACCTCGTCTCTGACAAGGAGCCTGGCAAAACATGCTATTGTGACTGCGTTAGTTCCACCACAAGCTGTAATTTTACTATTTGGAGTCCTTGGGGTTGTAGCATCCTGCTTTTCCAACAAGGGTTATAGCTAGCAGTAATAATAATAACTGGTGAGCTGTTGGGGACCTTGGGCTTGTAGCATCCTTTACAGATGTAGCTTAGCTATTAATAATTGGTGAAAAAAAAAGTTTCAAACCAAGAGTAAAATAAAACATTATTTCAATATACTATCGTGACTACGTTAGTCCCACTACAACACCCTACTGTATCACCACAGCTGTATTTTTCCTATTGAAGCCCTTAGGCTTATAGCATCCTGCTTTTCCAACTAGGGTTATAGCTAGCAGTAATAATAATAACTGGTGAGCTCTTGGAGCCCTTAGGCTTGTAGCATCCTGCTTTTCCAACTAGGGTTATAGCTAGCAGTAATAATAATAACTGGTGAGCTCTTGGAGCCCTTAGGCTTGTAGCATCCTGCTTTTCCAACTAGGGTTATAGCTAGCAGTAATAATAATAACTGGTGAGCTGTTGGGAAGCTAGGGCTTGTAGCATACTACAGGACTATAGCTTAGCTAGTGCTAGTAGGCCTAATTGATAATTGGTGAAAAAGTTTCAAACTGAGTGAAATATAACATATTTCACCATAACAGCCCCCAAAAACGTGGCTCTTTTCACCATAGCTGGTCTAAACCCCCATAAAAAAGATACCGAGACCATAGCTTCCAAAAAATGCGCCAAATCGGAGGTGTAACGGACATAAACCAACGGATATTCATTTGAATGCTACACTATCCGTGTGAGTGCGTATGTTGGTTTATAAATCTATTTATTAACCTGATACTGATGATTCACCTCGCCCAAATAAATCGCTAATAACTTAAATCAACGTAGACTATCAAAATTAATATACTCTTTGATCATGGAAAGTTGCTTACCGCTTCCTGGAATAATCTATTATCGATAAAAGGAAAAATAGATCGAGAAAATAGTTCGACCCGAGTTTATCGTAAACACGGATAATCGACTTCGTCTTTATCAGTGGACAATCGACTTCTTTATCACCGGACAAAGCCGTGGTGACTCATATAGGACAGGGGAATGATTATGATAGCTTTAAGAAAGCGGAAATAGATGAACACACGCACAAACACACACACACACGCACATACACACATGTATAGCTTTTCTTGTTTCCTTTCCTCACGGGCTATTCTCTTTATAGTTTATGACATATCTGTTTGGACGTTCTTTCTTTAGAATGGTTTATTGTTAATTCGTTCTCGTCATTTATTTATTTCCTTATTTCCTTTCCTCACTGGGCTATTTTTTGTCACGCACATACACACATATATATAGCTTTCCTTGTTTCCTTTCCTCACGGGCTATTCTTTCTATACTTTATATATGACATATCTGTTTTGACGTTGTTACTGTTTTTAGAATGATTTGTTAATTTTTTCTCGTCATTTATTGATTTCCTTTCCTCACTGGACTATTTTTTGTCACGCACATACACACACATATATAGGTTTCCTTATTTCCTTTCCTCAAGGGCTATTCTCTTTATAGTTTATGACATATCTGTTTTGACGTTCTTTCTTTAGAATGGTTTATTGTTAATTTGTTCTCGTCATTTATCTATTTCCTTATTTCCTTTCCTCACTGGGCTATTTTTTGTCACTCACATACACACACATATATAGGTTTCCTTATTTCCTTTCCTCACGGGCTATTTTTTTATTGTTTATATATGACATATCTGTTTTGACGTTGTTACTGTTTTTAGAATTTATTGTTAATTTGTTCTAGTCATTTATTTATTTCCTTATTTCCTTTCCTCACTGGGCTATTTTTTTGTCACGCACATACACACACATATATAGCTTTCCTTGTTTCCTTTCCTCACGGGCTATTCTCTTTGTTTATATATGACATATCTGTTTTGACGTTGTTGCTGTTTTTAGAATGGTTTATTGTTAATTTGTTCTCGTCATTTATTTATTTCCTTATTTCCTTTCCTCACTGGGCTATTTTTTGTCAAGCACATACACACACATACATAGCTTTCCTTGTTTCCTTTCCACAAGGGCTATTCTCTTTATAGTTTGTATATGACATATCTGTTTTGACGTTGTTACTGTTTTTTGGAATGATTTAATGTTAATTTGTTCTCGTCATTTATTTATTTCCTAATTTCCTTTCCTCACTGGGCTATTTTTTGTCACGCACATACACACACATATATATCTTTCCTTCTTTCCTTTCCTCACGGGCTATTCTTTTTATACTTTATATATGACATATCTGTTTTGACATTGTTACTGTTTTTAGAATCGTTTATTGTTAATTTGTTCTCGTCATTTATTTATTTCCTTATTTCCTGTCCTCACTGGGCTATTTTTTGTCAAGCACATACACACACATATATATAGCTTTCCTTATTTCCTTTCCTCACTGAGCTATTCTCTTTATAGTTTATGACATATCTGTTTTGACGTTCTTTCTTTAGAATGGTTTATTGTTTATTTGTTCTCGTCATTTATTTATTTCCTTATTTCCTTTCCTCACTGGGCTATTTTTTGTCACGCACATACACACATATAGCTTTCCTTCTTTCCTTTCCTCACGGGCTATTCTTTTTATTGTTTATATATGACATATCTGTTTTGACGTTGTTACTGTTTTTTAGAATGATTTATTGTTAATTTGTTCTCGTCATTTATATTTTTCCTTATTTCCTTTCCTCACTGGGCTATTTTTTGTCACGCATATACACACACATGTATAGCTTTCCTTGTTTCCTTTCCTCACGGGTTATTCTCTTTATCGTTTATATATGACATATCTGTTTTGACGTTGTTACTGTTTTTTTAGAATGGTTTATTGTTAATTTGTTCTCGTCATTTATTTATTTCCTTATTTCCTTTCCTCACTGGGCTATTTTTTGTCACGCACATACACACACATATATAGGTTTCCTTGTTTACTTTCCTCACGGGCTATTCTTTTTATTGTTTATATATGACATATCTGTTTTGACGTTGTTATTGTTTTTAGAATGATTTATTGTTAATTTGCTCTCGTCATTTATTTATTTCCTTATTTCCTTTCCTCACTGGGCTATTTTTCCCTATTGGAGCCCTTGGGCTTATAGCATCTTGCTTTTCCTACTAGGGTTGTAGCTTGGCTAGTAATAATAATAATAATAGAGTTCACATAGAGGTTATAGCATCCTGCTTTTCCAACTAGGGTTGTAGCTTAGCTAATAATAATAATAATAATAATAGTAATAATAATAGCAATATACTGTATATATATATATATATATATATATGTATCTATACATCATCATCAGACCTTACTAGTCCACTGCAGAACAAAGGCCTCAGACATGTCCTTCCACTTGATTATGTTTATGGTCTTTCTATGCCATTCCCCGCCCGCACACACACACACACACACACACACAAACACACGATAAAATATCCCTAAAACAACTCAAAAATCCCTATTTCCAAAAATATGTTTCTCCTTTATGGAAATTTGTACAAAATATCCCCATCAGACACACAAAAATCCCTAAATCTTGGGAAAATTCCCCAAATCTTGGGATAAATCCCCGTATCTATCAACACTGATTTTACCTTCTCTCTACTTGTATAATAGATCTCATTAGCCCCCTGGGTGGGGGAGTGGGGAGGGGGGGCACGGAGCCCCAAGGGGGAGGGGGGGGTGACTCCACTATCGAGGTCCCTTAAATTCTCTTTCATTAACCGTGAGAATCTGGTCATTCAACGCAATGAGTTTCTTTATTCATTTTTTTTATTCATCGAGAATTTTAGTTTCAAGGAATTTTCTTTTTGGATGTTTTAGTAATATGATATGTTTTCAATGTTTCTTCATTATATTTGGTCTTTTTCTTGCGGGGTTGTTATAATAATAATAATAATAATAATAATAATAATAATAATAATAATATCAATAATAATAATAATAATAATTATAATAATACTTTCCATTATTATTATTAATATTACCATTATTAACAACAACAACAACAATAATAATAATAATAATAATAATAATAATAATAATGTTTTACATTATTATTAATATAGTTGTTATTATTATTATTATTATTATTATTATCATTATTATTATTATTATTATTATTATTACCGTAATAATAATGATAATAATAATAATAATTACTTCAATTATTATTATTAACAATAATAATAATAATAATAACAATAATAATATCTATCTTCCTCCAAGTATCGGCTTATAACTTAAATAATGACACAATAATAATAATAATAACAACAACAACCACAACCACAATCACAACCACAACAACAACAACATACAGCAGCGTGAGAAAAGGGCGTCGCTATACTTACGCCCAATTACCAGCTGCTCAAGTGATCTCAAACAATGGGCGGAGTTAGTTAGGGTCCATTCATTTTTTCCCTTAATTATTCTTTATTATTCTTAATAATTTTCTTGAAATCTCCATTTTACAGTTATTGTTATTTTCTGTTTAGTTGGGTAGATCGTCTCTTATCTAGATTTATTCCTCGTGTTTCTCTTATTATTATTATTATTATTATTATTATTATTATTATTATTATTATTATTATTATTTTTATTATTATTACTATTTACATATATACACATATATATTCATATATATATACACACACACATATATATATATAATGTATATATATATAAGATATATATACATTATATATATACTCTCGTGGCATGGTTGGTTTTGACCTGGCCTTTCATTAGAAGGGGCCAGCGTTCGATCCCAAGTATGAGGTAGAAATTTATTTCTATTTGAACACGATGTTGTGTTGATATTTATCCATATATATATATATATATATATATACATATATATATATATATATATACATAAGTATATATATATATTATATATATATATATATATATATACAATACATAAATATATATACATATATATATATATATATATATATTATATACATATATATGTATATATAATATATATAAATATATATACATATATATATATATATATATATTATATACATATATATATATATATACATATATAAATTATTGTTAGTTTCAATTATAAATGGGGTATAACCACTACTTATTTTGATTAATCGAATTCATGAGATTTTTGGCTGGACACCAAATAACATTTATATACAAAATTATTTTATAAGATTTTAAGCGAAAAAAATTATAAGATCTATTAGTTAAACAATTATTTTTATATTTTGAACAATAAAAAAATTATTTTTAGATTAAAAAGTGTGTTTGTTCAAACTTCAAGGTTAGTTCATAAACATTTATAAATGTGATTATTGAAGAGTTGTGACACGAGAGAGAGAGAGAGAGAGAGAGAGAGAGAGAGAGAGACTGCCATTTGGTTGTCGTTCTACATTTTGAATTATATGAAATAAACGAAATGAGAGCCTTTATTACAGAAGAAAATGCACATATGGTACAAAGGTCTACCATAGAAAATCTAATTGAAGATAGCAAAAAGGAATCAACATTCCATAGAAATCTCTCCCCATAAGAAGCTACAGTCGCCACACGAAGTAAGAAACACGTTATTTTATAGTTCACCTGGGCGTGACTGAAAGGTTAGATCATAACAAAAGCATACCCAGGTGTGTCATGTGACGTTTGGCAAGCGTGTCATCAATGACAGTGTCATTTTTCTCATACTGAAATTGATGGGTAATAACTCATACAGAGAGAGAGAGAGAGAGAGGAGAGAGAGAGAGAGAGAGAGAGTTAACAAGGATTTTAGATGTCTCAAAGACTATTTAGTCAATCCGCGGAGATTCCATTTGCTCTGAGAGAGAGAGAGAGAGAGAGAGAGAGAGAGAGAGACTTACAAGGATTTTGGATGTCTCAAATACTCTTTAGTCAATCCACGGAGACTCCATTTACTCAGAGAGAGAGAGAGAGAGAGAGAGAGAGAGAGACTTACAAGGATTTTTGGATGTCTCAAAGACTCTTTAGTCAAACTGCGGAGACTCCATTTGCTCTGAGAGAGAGAGAGAGAGAGAGAGAGAGAGAGAGAGAGAGAATATATAAAAGCATTTCCTGGAATAGTGATAAATTTCCTTCACCTGCTCGTAATTTGCAGAAAATATTCACCCAAACGAAATGGACCACTTAATTGACAGGGGACTGACCATTACCAAATGTCCACGATATTTCCAGTCCACCCAAAACACAAACACACATACACACACACACACACACAGAGACAAACAAACACACACACGGAGCAGAAACGCAATCAAGCATTGTGGCGAATGTCATCCGTACGGCAGTGAAAATAACACTTCTAAATGAAATTCCAAAATTGAAATTTATTTCCCTACTTTCGAATTTTTATTTTGATATGATGTTCGTAAACCCAAGTGAAGAAAGATAAATAAAACAATATAATGTTGGTTTTGTTTACATAAATTTTGAGATGATGACAATAAACGTAATTAAAGGTTATCGTTATCATTATTGAGGCCCTTTGCGTTAGTGGGTGTGAGAGATTATTATTATTATTATTATTATTGTTATTATTATTATTATTATTATTATTATTATTATTATTATTATTATTATTTGCTAAGCTACAACCCTAGCTGGATAAGCAGGATGCTATGAGCCCAAGGGCTCCATCAGGGAAGAATAGCCCAGCGAGGAAAGGAAACAAGGAAATAAACACAAGATAAAATAATAAACAATTAAAATAATATTTTTCAAGAACAGTAACAGCATTAAAATAAATCTTTCTGCTGTCAACTATAAAAAAATAGAAGAGAAATAAGATAGAATACTGTGCCCGAGTGTACCCTCAAGCAAGAGAACTCTAACCCAAGACAGTGGAAGACCATGGTACCGAGGTTATGGCACTACCAAAGATTAGAGAACAATGTTCTGATTTTGGAGTGCCTTCTCCAAGAAGAGCTGCTTACCATAGCCAAATTAAGATATTAAATTTCCACGTTCAATCTATGGAATTCTCTACCTACTTCTATGTTTCCAAGAAATATTCCATTTTTTTTCCAATCTTCGAAATCTCAAGAATATTTATAACTGTCCTTCTTTTCGCTTTGATATTTTACTCTTCCGTGTTCCCATGAAAATAGCGCAGGATTTAACTCTAGGGTTTATAATCTTATCAACTTTGAAATAATTCATCATCGTCTCCTCCTACGCCTATTGACGCAAAGGGCCTCGGCTAGATTT
>NC_090751.1:1928652-2053652 GCF_036898095.1 Palaemon carinicauda
TATTTATAACAAATGATATTGGCGTCAATGACCTTTGATGTCAGGATGCCAGAAAACTCAAAAATTTATCACTGAATCAGTCAGATTCTATCTCAAGTTTTAAACCGACTTCAGTGCATTGAGAGGTGGAATGGCCCATGCCTCCACCGGGATTAAACCCCTACTGGGAAAAGCTGTCCTCATGCAGGTATCAAAAACAGTTTTGTTCCAAATTGGGAACTTGTTTTCCAGGCTAGAAACAATGTAAATTCTCACAGGTAAATGAATCATACGGTATATAAGGAGTCATTCATTCCCAAATTAATTCTGAATATACTGCCATCTTCTTAACACTTTCCAAATCAACTGACAGAATTCTCAAACTCGCTGTTTTTTTAGTTTTGACAGATGTCTGACAGCAGCGTGGAGGTGTCTGGCAACCTCTTGGCAGTAGCAACAAGACTCCTATATATAGAAGGTATTAAAAATATAACAAATCATTTTAAAAGTGAGAACCCCTTTGTTTTTACGTATCTCAAGACCATAGAAAGTGCCCTTATTAATGTTTATCAAAACAAAATGCATATAGAATCCGGAGTTTACAAAGCACCATGTGGAGATTGTGGAAAAGTTTATGCGGATCTCAAAGATTATTTGAATGCAAAAGATTTTTCAGGTATGGCTTTGAGAACTCTGGTATTTTTGTTCATCTTAGAGATTTAGGGCATTAAACTAACTGGAACGAGTCATCTTTGCTTTTTAACCCTTTCACCCCCAAAGGACGTACAGTTACGTTCTTGCAAAACACTCAAAACACTGTTAATTACATGTTTTTATATATTTTTGATAATTTTATGAGAAACTTCAGGCATTTTCCAAAAGAATGAGACCAACTTGACCTCTCTAGGACAAAAATTAAGCCTGTTAGAGCAATTTGGAAAAAATATATAGCAAAATGTGCTCGAAATTCAACATTATGGTGGGGGTAAAAAGAGTTAAAAGTGTCAGTCCGTACAAAAGAATAATTCTGGAATCGGCCTTCATAAACCAAAAAAATACAATGAACTTATCCGAAGGTCAGTGGAAAGCCGACATAGTGGACATCACCCTTTTGAATCCGATTATCTAGAAGATAATCCAGCGAGATTGACCGCCAGATTACCATCAAAGGTCAAGACATCAACCTCCAATCTGGTCAAGAATATGAAGATGCACTTGGATGAAATTAAATTTGGCTAATCCATCCATGCACAAAACCTTTTTATATTAAAGGGAAACATCATTTTGCCTTCATATATGAATTGTCTCTTTCCATTTCTTATCTCATTTTACTGAAGAGGGCCAATGTGTATTTGGCTAAATTATGGTGATTCATTTTTATTTTCTTTGTTTCTTTTATGGGCCTTTTATATATATATATATATATATATATATATATATATATATATATATATATAAATATATATATATATATATATATATATATATATATATATATATATATATATATATATATATATATATATATATATATATATATATATCATCCAACAAATGGTAGAGCTTTTTTACTTCTACAACCTTGGAATTTACAGATATATGTAGGTAAATTAAAGTAAAAACTAGTAATTGCAGAAGTGCATTAACTCGAAACACGAGATAATCCTTAGGAAGATTCAAAAAGAGATTTACTTTATTGCTTCCAAGAGATATTCATACAGGATTTAAATGGGTAAACTTGAACGGTACACCTTTAAACACTGCTGAGAAGTACATTTGGCAACATAGGGGATAATACCTAAATTGCCATGAAGGAACCAATAGGGTATACGTACCCCCTTTCTCTCTTTATGCTTGAATCACACTTGTCATTTCTTGCTCAAGGTTTTGGCCAATGCCTAGCTGCTGCTCGCGAGCGAAAGTTTTAGCTTCACACTGCGATCTCGTGGTTCAAGGAGCAGTAGAAAAGTGTAAAAAAACACGATCAACTGACATCATCAGATGACTCAGAAATTTGGGACGGTTGCAAAATGTGCTGCAGTAATGTGTATTCTCTTGATGTTACGTGAATGGAAGAGGAACAAAAAACGATAGTGGGTTCGATAGCGGTTCAGGGGAAGAGAAGCCATCGTCACAGAGCACGTCCTATTTACAGCAGCCATCTTGTTTGCTTACACACATCTAAAATGCTCATGGTTGTGCTTACTGGTTCCCATCCAGTCGGGAAGCCAATATCTCGAGCAACAAGGTCCCGAATTCTCATTTTTGGCAGTAACAGCTTTATTTATTGCATAATATTCTGGTTTTTTATTGCATAATATTCTGGTTTTCCTATTAATATTATGCTTTCTTATAGTGAGTGTGGTTTAAAGTAAATTAAACTAAACCTCCATTTTATTTTGTTTATCAAAACTTATGGGATTATTATATGGTTGCCATAAGCATTATGGATATGTTTGGCAATCATTCATCAGCTCCTGATGCCTCACTAAGCTTCTTTGGGTGAGGGTCAAGCTTTAAATGTTATGTTCTCATTTCATATTCTTTAGCACATTTTGGCTTGCCAAAGTCATTGTAAATATTGAATACGGAATTTTCTGTGTTGGAGATATTTGTGGTTGCATTTCCTCTAGATTTTTGGAAATTAACTCTGACTACAAATGACAGTATCAGGCTGAAATGTGTATACACAGTTCCTCTATTTATTTGGTTGTATTTTTATTTTTACATGATGTAGATTTAAAGACAAGAATAGCTGATAAGGATTTCAATTGACTTTTCAGTGTCCTGTCTGATTACCACTGAATGTGATACAGTAGTCAGCAATGTGACCTTGAGGTATATTAATCAAAATGAACAGAATTTTGATACTTAGCTCTAGGTCACATGTTTGCCGTCCCTCCTCCCCACAGTCAAGTGGTATATGTACTACTTGAAGTCTCTATCAGTGTCAAATTTTGAGAACTAAAGAATTGGGCGAGATATTCAGGTTCTGCCTTCCCTGAGTTTGTGTGTGTCCTACCTTTATTATCCCCAGTATGTAAAGAATTTTTTTCTTTTATAAGATCTAAAGCTCGCTATTTGTAGATGTAAGCAATGTGTCCTAGAGATAGATATCTTATTATTAGAGATGTTTTCATTTTTAAGATCTCTTCCTTTAAAATATTTTTTACCATGTCGTTTGATATCCGTATGTACTAAGTTACAGAAACACAACTGAAAAACAGTTGAATGGTCTGCATTCATAGTACATATTTTCATGATCTGTGTATGATGGACAAAATTCTTCATGTTTAGAGTTCATTCCATCATAATGTGTTGTTATATTTCTGTGGTTTGGAGCTAAAACTATCACCAAACATTTAGTCCTTTAGAAGCTTCTGCTGGAAGTTTAAAATTGAAATTTTTAATGCTAAATTAATATTAACATGTATTTATTTGGACAATTGACTAATGAGGACAAGCGGGTTGAATTACCTGATAGGAATAAGGACGTTAAATAAGGAATGTTATTTTGAAGAATGTATAAACAAGCTGTACAATATTACATTTTCATAATTTTGAATGTTATATCGTAAGTAGTTTATTTTATGAAAATAGAAATTAAGCACTGCCCTTTAAGTAAGTACAATTATTCAACTAAATTAAGTATCTGACAATTTTTAAATTATGAATTAAACTTAGACTATGGATAATGGAACTATGTAATTAACGATAGACGTTATTGGAAACAGCTTTTTAGTTTTTACACAAAGCACTGTGATTTATGAGTATTAAGAAATTGACACTTATATTCCTGTACATATATGCACCTCAGATTTATATTTGATATATGACAATGCACTGCCTAGAGTGTAGCACCTCAAATAACGTGAAAACTTGGTATACGAGTTTATCTTTCTTTCTTGAAATTTCAAGCCACTTTCATCTAAGTGTGTTGTATATGGTACATGAGTATGTATTTCCTCTGTGTAGATTTGTAGTAATCCAAAGGGATGTACAGTAGTTAACCCTTTTACCCCCAAAGGACGTACTGGTACGTTTCACAAAAGCCATCCCTTTACCCCCATGGACGTTCCGGTACGTCCTTGCAAAAAAATGCTAAATTTTTTTTTTTTTTCATATTTTTGATAATTTTTTCAGAACATTCAGGCATTTTCCAAGAGAATGAGACCAACCTGACCTCTCTATGACAAAAATTAAGGCTGTTAGAGCAATTTAAAAAATATATATATTGCAAAATGTGCTGGGAAAAAAATAACCCCCCGGGGGTTAAGGGTTGGAAATTTCCAAATAGCCTGGGGGTAAAAGGGTTAACTACAATTTTATCTTAAACTTTGTCAGGGTATTAGCTTAGAACACTTCAGTGTCAGTGGCAATAGTCCTTGCGATGCTGTTAAATCTATATATCTTTCAGGTTAATTTTGTTGCTATTTGTTTTTTCATATTTTAAAATTGTAAAGATTTTGGTAAAAGTAATTTTCTACCATGGGATTGTCTAGTGTCTGGAAATTTACACTTATGTCCAGGTGGGGGAGGCTGAGTTCTGCTACCGTAGAAATGCCAACTAAACACTGCTGAATCCCTCGTTAGGCAGGGAGAAACGATGAGAAAAAAATGCCCCCTTTGTTTTTTAATGTTGGCTACCTCCCTTAATTGTAGGAAGTGCCATGGTAGATAGATAGTGTGATATCCAGGTGATGGATCATTATTTTCCCTTCTTTTGGGATACATAAATCCAGTAATGTAGTATATCTTCCTTCTACATTTTATCGCTTGTTTTACTTCTTCCAGGTCTTAAACTCATAGACCATGAATCTCCCTATTTTGCTATAAGGGTTCATGTGTTTACCTAAACCACATCTTTCCCTACACTGTACTTTGCTTTCTGTCCTTATAACCTTTATAACAATGTTGTGCATCTGTTTTTGACAACATATTTGTTTTCCTTTAATATTTAATTTAAAAAATATTCTTACAGTATAATGTTTACATCCATCTGCTTAAGTCTTTGAAATTGGAATTTTGTTATCATGTCAATCTGTAATAATTGATGGTGCTATACTTTTGTCCTCATCTTTCTCTGGTGATTTCACACTTTCTGATCTAAACTAATTATAAAGCCATTTTTCTCAGGTCAGTGCATTTCTGTATTTAATTGTGCAATTTTCTGCTCCCGTAGGATATTCTTATTTCTTTAGACATTAGAAGTACAGTATATTCATCACTTTCAATGTTTTATGCAGTCTTAATGCAGATCTGAATGATATATATAATTTAAGAAGACAAAAACTAATTTTGTTTTATACTCAACAATTTTTTCTATCTATCTACTAGCCTTTAACACGCATGATCGTTGAGACTTTGGACGAGTAAACTTGGGAAAATCTACCTCTAGAAAACTAGGTTTTTTAACTCGTGTCTCCACAGTAGCTAATCCTGATTTATGAGAATCTTTTCCATTCTTATATAGTTTACATTATTGTTTTCAGTTGCATTATATTATGTTCTATGGGCATTACTTTAGGCAATCCTTTCAAGAAGAGCATGCTACTGCCAGTCTACAGTAGACCTTTTATTACTCTTGTACCTTGGAGATCATACGTTGGTTCCGAAACTGTGTTCAAACACCACATCAATTTATCCTATAAGAATTCATGGAAATAATAATTGTTTCCCCACACAAGGATGCTCCTACAGTTATTGGGCTATTTTTATATAGTTTGGATTATTATAATACAATATAATAGAATTATAAAGAAAAAGGTAAATTGTATTACTGTATAGATCTGAAAGGCACTTCCACGTCCTTTTCACTTCTCATTTCTGGGCTTACCCAGGGTTTTAACTAGGCTGGAGCTTGTACAGCTTTAAAGTAATGCCATTCAACTTGTATATAGCTTCACGGTTGTCTACAAAACTACCAAAGACTGTGTTCAAGCTACTGCGGTTGCTGGGAGATCAGTTGATTGCTTATCTGGACGGCTGGTTGGTCTGGGCAGAAATGAAGAAATTATGGTCCACATACACCTACCACATCCTGTAAGATCTTCAGGAGCTTGGCCTCCTGATCAACTTCACAAAATTAAGACTACTGTAGTTCCAGAGGAAGTCTTCAATTGGAGGGATAGATGTTCCTTGTTACCCCTTGACTGCAAAAGGATTTTCAGACTTTGGACTTGACCAATGCCTCTTCATGTATTCCCCTTCTCCTATATCTATGATTGCTCATAAGGATGCATACAAGTTGGGTTGGAGAGGTCACACAGGGGATATCTTATATGTTTAGGGAGTGGTTGCCTATGCAGCTTATTTCACATACTTATTGGAACTGATGTCAGTCTTGCTGACATTAGAAAATTTAATGAGGAACCCGCAGATCAAAATCTTAATCGACAACTAGACCTCAGAGCTATCAAAATACAGACTGCAGAAATGGAGAATGAATGACAGTCTGACCACCAAGAATGCTCTCCCTAATTGTAGTGAAGACCTGCACTTGAGATTTTCCCTTAACAGGAGGAAATGGGTCACCCTGAATAGAGGAAGGACAAAACTGGTATCACCTTCGGAGATGGGGTTACACAATGCTGGGTGTCCCGACAGAGCCAATCCAAACAATGTGTAGCTGCCCCCTAGGGCTCACCTGTTGGGACCTGGATCTAAGAACAGCAAACGATATTGCACCCCAATGGGTAGAGCAATGGTGCCATAATATGTAATGATGATGAGCAGTCTGTTCTCTAGACACATAGTGGATCATAAACGAGAGCTTCCCTACATTCTTGAAATTGTTCCGGAACTCCAGTGGACCTGTTTGCGATGGCAGAGAACCACAAACTTCAACTTTATATAGCTCCAAATTTAGATTATCAAGATATTGAAAGAGATGCCTAGAACTTAGACTGGAACAGTGTCTCCAGAGATTGGACCTTTAAAGGTAAAACTGACAGGTTTTTGGTGCCAATCTCATCCAAGATTAGAAAGTCTCCCCAGAGAGAGAACCTTTGAAGGTGAATTTGACAGGTTTCAGTTCCGATCTCATCCAAGATTGGAAAGCCTCTCCAGAGAGAGAACCTTTGAAGGTGAAGTTGACGGGTTTCAGTTCCGATCTCATCCAAGATTGGAAAGCCTCTCCAGAGAGGGAACCTTTGAAGGTGAAGTTGACGGGTTTCAGTTCCGATCTCATCCAAGATTGGAAAGCCTCTCCAGAGAGGGAACCTTTGAAGGTGAAGTTGACGGGTTTCAGTTCCGATCTCATCCAAGATTGGAAAGCCTCTCCAGAGAGGGAACCTTTGAAGGTGAAGTTGACGGGTTTCAGTTCCGATCTCATCCAAGATTGGAAAGCCTCTCCAGAGAGAGAACCTTTGAAGGTGAAGTTGACGGGTTTCAGTTCCGATCTCATCCAAGATTGGAAAGCCTCTCCAGAGAGGGAACCTTTGAAGGTGAAGTTGACGGGTTTCAGTTCCGATCTCATCCAAGATTGGAAAGCCTCTCCAGAGAGGGAACCTTTGAGGGTAAAGTTGACAGGTTTCTGTTCCAATCTCATCCAAGATTAGAAAGTCTCTCCAGAGAGAGAACCTTTAAAGGTAAAGTTGACAGGTTTCAGTTCCAATCTCATCCAAGATTGGAGTCTCTCTCCTGAGAGAGAACCTTTGAGGGTAAAGTTGACAGGTTTCAGTTCCAATCTCATCCAAGATTGGAGTCTCTCTCCCGAGAGAGAACCTTTGAGGGTAAAGTTGACAGGTTTCAGTTCCAATCTCATCCAAGATTGGAGAGTCTCTCCCGAGAGAGAACCTTTGAGGGTAAAGTTGACAGGTTTCAGTTCCAATCTCATCCAAGATTGGAGAGTCTCTCCCGAGAGAGAACCTTTGAGGGTAAAGTTGACAGGTTTCAGTTCCAATCTCATCCAAGATTGGAGAGTCTCTCCCGAGAGAGAACCTTTGAGGGTAAAGTTGACAGGTTTCAGTTCCAATCTCATCCAAGATTGGAGTCTCTCTCCCGAGAGAGAACCTTTGAGGGTAAAGTTGACAGGTTTCAGTTCCAATCTCATCCAAGATTGGAGAGTCTCTCCCGAGAGAGAACCTTTGAGGGTAAAGTTGACAGGTTTCAGTTCCAATCTCATCCAAGATTGGAGTCTCTCTCCCGAGAGAGAACCTTTGAGGGTAAAGTTGACAGGTTTCAGTTCCAATCTCATCCAAGATTGGAGTCTCTCTCCTGAGAGAGAACCTTTGAGGGTAAAGTTGACAGGTTTCAGTTCCAATCTCATCCAAGATTGGAGAGTCTCTCCTGAGAGAGAACCTTTGAGGGTAAAGTTGACAGGTTTCAGTTCCAATCTCATCCAAGATTGGAGAGTCTCTCCCGAGAGAGAACCTTTGAGGGTAAAGTTGACAGGTTTCAGTTCCAATCTCATCCAAGATTGGAGTCTCTCTCCCGAGAGAGAACCTTTGAGGGTAAAGTTGACAGGTTTCAGTTCCAATCTCATCCAAGATTGGAGAGTCTCTCCTGAGAGAGAACCTTTGAGGGTAAAGTTGACAGGTTTCATTTCCAATCTCATCCAAGATTGGAGAGTCTCTCCCGAGAGAGAACCTTCGAAGGTAAAGTTGACAGGTTTCATTTCCAATCTCATCCAAGATTGGAAAGTCTCTCACGAGAGAGAACCTTTGAGGGTAAAGTTGACAGGTTTCAGTTCCAATCTCATCCAAGATTGGAAAGTCTCTCCAGAGGGAGAACCTTCGAAGGTAAAGTTGACAGGTTTCAGTTCCAATCTCATCCAAGATTGGAAAGTCTCTCCAGAGGGAGAACCTTTGAAGGTAAAATTGACAGGTTTCAGTTCCAATCTCATCCAAGATAGGAGAGTCTCTCCCGAGAGAGAACCTTCGAAGGTAAAGTTGACAGGTTTCATTTCCAATCTCATCCAAGATTGGAGAGCCTCTCCAGAGAGGGGACCATTAAAGGTAAAGTTGACAGGTTTCAGTTCTCATCCAGGATGGAAAAGCTTCTCCAGAGCTTGGTACCCTCAATTGGGATCACTCCGTAGAAGCATCGTGATGGTTGTCTATCTCCCCCTTCAATGGTTTTGTCTCATGAGCTGACTGCATTCACTCATTGTCCTTTCCATGCATTATATGTTCACCTTGTTATAGGTAATTATCCCCTTATGGGTGTATAAACTTCCTTATTTTGCTGTAGTTCTGGTCCTTTTTCGGACTTTACAGCTCCTATCCCAAGAAAGGTGTTTTAATACCATACCTATTTCTGGGGAGGTGCTGTGGGGTCCTCATAACTCTCCTGCCTCAGTCTCATGAAGAGGTATGTGATATAACCAAGATATATTCCAAAAGGAAAAAAAAAAGATGGCTTTCAGGTGTAAACAAACACCCAAGCATGCATTGTCATCTGCGTAAGTAGTTATGGTTCGTCACCAGTTAGCAGATGAATTAAGCATTGGAAGTATTGTGTTGGATTCAATAGTACCTGAGGGTTTCCCTTGTACACATCAAAGTTCATGCCTTACACATTGATTATTTAGGGCAGGGAAAACATTTTCTTAGTATACCATGTTATTGGAATCTCTGTTCTAGCCTTTACAAGCAATAGTTAAATTTGGCTGTTTGTGTTTTTCTGTACTCTACAATAACCAGCATCAGCAGCAAAAAAATTTTCAAAATCGTTGGAAAGAAAATTTATTGTACTTTTTCCTGTTTCAAAAGGTTAATAAACCCCTCAACCTTTAAGATTGGTATTTATAAGATATAAAGAAATTACTGTTATTAACCAACTATATCTTTGTGCTCAGAAAATGGAGCTTAGATATTTTTTCATTTTTAACCATTAAAAATTTTTTTTTTATTATTCAGCTTCCAAATGAAACCAATAACTGTGTTACATGTATATCATAAAATATAAATTTGAAGGAGTAAGCCAAAAGTAAGTGCGTTTTACTATACGGCAGATGAATTTCAGGGCCACCTTGGAATCTCAAATAATTAATGACTGTAAGCTGGTATTTACAAGTGCTATTATATTATAAACAGTACTTTTTTACTGCAAGGCAATACTCGCCTTGACATGGTTGTGGTAGTAGCAGAAACACTGTAGACTCCCATTGTGGTCTGTAATTTCATGGTGTATTCGCAGCATGACAGTTTTCTTTAGTAGCCAAAACTTTTTTTTTTTTTTTTTTTTTTTATGCATGTGTGTGTGTGAGCTCCCTGTTGGGAGGTGAGGGAGTCTACAGCTCTACCTACCGAGTCTTTAGCATCCTTTACCTGGTGTTACTTTCGGGAGAGGGGCTTCCACGCTGACCATACACATATATATATGTGTTTGGTCCAATACATTCTGGGAGAGTGCAATTATGTCACTAGTGTATGACTTGTGAACCAGTGTAAAATATAAGAAGTTTCTCTTTTATTACAGGTACCTAAATAATTGTCACTGTTCTTATAAGCTTACAGGATGATATTTATACGATATTTGGTGCTGTATAACTATTATTTTTAATTAGAAATGTTTTTAAAATTATAATATTAAGATCATCAGTGCAGTAACTGATTTTGTATGATTAAGGTAATAAATGTTGTTTTGATTTTATCAAGCCATAAAATATTTCTCTATTTTGTTCTTTATATATACCTACTGAAAATAACCCATTTAAGAATTATGCCAGTTATTGTTGTAAATTATTTTCACTGTTTCATGTGTGAAAATATTTTTTGGGCTTTGGTGAATATATTTACCTCTTGTTTCATACACTTGTCCAACATATCTCGGTAAACCTTTTAATTGCTGAATCTTAAATTCCAAACATTCTGGATTCAACGTACCGCATGGACTTCAGGCAATTTAAGGTGAGTGTGGCCATATATACCATTTTTTTTGTACATACCGTAATATAGATAGAATAACTAAATTTATGCTGGTTTTTTCTTGCTTGTAATAATTGGTATTGGGATTTTTCTCTGTAATTGTTGTGTCCCTGCCACTAGCTAAGAAAGAGATTGCTCAGAATTGCAAATATCAATATGTACCAGCCGTTGCCTAGTCACACAAGGTATTGAAGTCAAGTGTAAGGTCACTGCGTCACTCTTAATACCCATTGTTATTTATCACAAAATGTAATGTCAATGTCTCTTTTAGTGCAGTTTATAAATATCTTTACATGAATCAATCCTATATTCAGCTTTGCATTGTTTTCTCTCCTGTTTAATTTGGCATTCTGTTCTGTTAAGTTGAATATAAAATTTAGGCCTTAAGCCAAGCACTGGTGCATCAAAGGCCATTTAGTGCTATTTAATGCAAATTAATCAGTCATACCTGTACACTCAGACCATTTGGTATCATTTTAACCTGTGATAGCTTGTCATTGAAGTATATGGGATTTTGTGCTTGTTCCATATGAATGGCTTTCATTTTTTATTATTGGAGAATTTCTATTTGTTCATACACAAATAAACCTGAGTCCGTTAGTTGCAGTAAGATTTTGGCAAAGCAGAAAAAGGCCATTTAAACTTTTAATGAGGTGATTGTACTAGCTGGCGTACGGCAACCCTTACTTTGATTTCTTCCACCGCACGTTATAGGCGTACTGGAGTTCGGACAAGAAAAAGAAGGCTAAGATGGATTCTTTAACTGATCTTACCGGGTACGCATGGTAGACATAGTACAGTACTGACACCCAACTTGCATAAGGTAAATGGGTACAGGAGCTCATGGTGCTGCTTCCAGTACTCCATCTCGTACAGGACCGAGCTGGTCAAGATGATTGGCTCCAACCTCACCCCCTTCACATTCATGGACATTCAACTGACTCCTCTGTATCTTCTACTCATGGTGGAGGAGGAACCTTGGATCTTTCTTCTAGCTCATACAAGCAACTAGAGCTTTCCTCCAGCATGCATGGAAGTGAAGTAAGTTCATATGTTTCCTCATTATTGTAACCTTTGTAACCATCTTTGCACCCCAGGGACGTATTCCACATGCTCCATCATTGCATGATCAATCACTATGTTAACGGGCTCTTTGTAATCAGACACCTCGTGTCCCATCACCTTGTGAATTGTGTCCTCGCTATCAGAATGCTCAATCCCGAGATCACGACTATAGTCAATTTCTTTTAGCGATGCAGATTTGCACCGACTCACAGCGGTGCCCTTTTAGCTCGGAAAAGTTTCCTGATCGCTGATTGGTTGGATGAGATAATTCTAACCAATCAGCGATCAGGAAACTTTTCTGAGCTAAAAGGGCACCGCTGCGAGTCAGTGCAAATCTGCCTCGATAAAAGAAATGGACTATAGTTTCTTCAAGGATCCTGATCACCGTTCACCTTTTCCTACCCTACAACACCAATCAACACACAGACCTTCCAAACACAAAGATCTTCAGGCACCCCACGACTAGTCTATGTCGAGATATTTTTCTACGATGTGACTGGCCTAATACTAGTTTTTGTCCCACGCCGAGGCTTACCAATGCTTGCATACGAGAGGGAGCTGGAATACGTGACATCCAGGACCATGCTCAGCAAACACATGTTCTGTAAGGTTTTTCTCCACATATGGACAGGCACTCATGCTACGAGCTCTATTGACTGCCATGCTTTCCTGTTCACCCTTCAAAAGCTAAGCCACCTATTGCTGCTTCAGCATCTGAGGGCACGAGGGCTAGGGGGTAGTTTGGACACCGGAGTCCAGTTGTCATTCTTCTGTCCCTTCTTTCACTGCTGGGAATAGCCCATTATTATTCTTGGACCGCTAAGACTCCAAAGGGAAGGGGTCTTGTGAGGTACATGTCGAGTCCCTTTACCCTTCGTGAGAGGGTTGGACTTACAGGACATCATCAACCTTATGGCACCCAACTCTGGTCCTGTGCCAGTGGAAGCTGAGAATCCCTTGACAAAGTCTGCATTCATTTAATTCTTTGCGTATATTTGTCAGTTCCATTACCTCAGAGAGGCTACCATATCACCCCTCAACAGTAAGCCAGCCCTTACGTTGCTATGGTTGGTTCTTGTTCATGGGAATCTTGATACCGTAAATTCTCAGGTTTCCAGTCCAAGGAATTTCCTACGCGCTAGTTGTTTGAACAAGATTCTGCCTACTCTTGTCTCGACAACCGAGGTTCCATGTACCGGAAAGTGCAGGTGCGTCATCTCTTTCCATCGATCCAGCATTAGCAGCGACCCAGGCAGAATCTGCTGCTAAGGAACCTACTAAGCTGGTTAGCCTATAGGCAACATCCTAGATTGACAACTGGATAGGCAGTCGGGTATGTCGTCGTGACCGAAGATTTTGAAAATCTTACAACACGGAAGTACACAGACTTGTTTCTCTCAGGCGAAAGCAGTGATGTTCTTGGCAGATCAGTCAATTAACCACTGGATCAACTGGAATGTAAAAAGGTCTTTTTCCTCTAATTTCTTCCTCCCTTTGGGTACAGCAGTCATCCTGTTGTGTGCAGAACCAGACGCTAGATGCAGGCAAACCTCGCAATCAAATAACTTTTTGACCTCAAAGGTTCTATTGAATTAACTCCTCATTCCTTCCAGACAAAGGTGAGGATGGATGCAATGTATGTAAATGACCATACATTCATACGTCATACAGTATACTGTATCCTTTGGGAAATATCTCCCATGAACGTAACTTACCAATCTCCTGATAGGGTCCTAGCCTAACACCAGTAATATTTCAGGTCTTTAGGAGGTTGACAGGGGCATTATTTTTGCTCCTGTACAAGACCCAAGTGCCTTGACATTTCCCCCGGTGAGTAAACTAGCCAGTTTGGTTATAGAAACCTTCCTGCTTAAGGCTTAATCTCCTCGTAGGAACAAATCAAATTTTAAAGCAATTTATAATTTACGTTTTACACTGCTTGCCTCAATCCATCCCACAAGTCGTGGGTTAAAATCAGAGTGAAGGTTGCTGGATTATGTCTAGAAAATCTCCAGAGTGCAAATCCATAGACCTCTTAGTGCACAAGTGGGTTTATCTAACATGCTACAGGTCTTGTCCATGGTGAACAACAGGTCAACAGTGCTGGCGAGCGCTTTGAACTGCTAAATAATATAAACTTGTGAAAAACCTCCCAAATTTTCTTTTAAAATACAGAGGGTAGAAAAAGTATAATTATTCAGTTTTATGCTTCATTAAGAATTTAAACAAAATTTCTGAATTACAAAATTTTACTTTACTTGCACGTTAGCTAAAGTTTGTGCTTTCACTACGCCTTTACTTTCAACTAACAGTGGGGCTCCTTTGTAAGTTGCAATCATACTGTCGTTTGTTTTTAAATCAGGTGCACAAGTCTCAAATATCTTCTTCTTAGGATTGAGAATACTATCAGGATTTCTAGGATATCCTTCACACACAACAATGTCACCTGGTTGACTTCCCTCTGGTGGTGCCAAAATTTCAACCTGCAATGGGAAAATTTATTATATCAGCTTGTACTTCAACATGACATGCTACATTCTCTATTTTAATGATAAACCACATTGTGGGATATGATGACACCAACCAGTGCTATTGAAATAAAAGAAGGTTCTAGACTAATAAATATGGGTAAAATATACTTTACATTATTGCAATTCTAAACATTTGTATAATTCAAAATTTTGCTGAAATTTGCTATAGTTGACAAAGATGTATCATTATAATTCCTACCATTGCATATAAGCATTTACAGATATGCAAAACACATTTAGATTTCTTAAAGTAAAAGAATATGCAGTTTCTTTCTGTAAATATGAGAAAGGTCTATTTGCAAGGCCACTATTAATCTCATAATTTTTATGCCTTTTGCAGGGGTCATGTCTATGCAGTTATCCCCTTGCTTATGTGTGGTAGTATGACAACAACCTGAACCTAAGGAGTATTGCATACACACAGTCAGTGGCAAGGTTCTTCACCCCCAAGTGACCAGTATAGACGCAGTGGACTCACTTTTATGCTCCACAAAGCCTCTAGTACTACTGTACTTCATAAACGTCTCGGGGGCGTGGGTTTAGAAGGATATTCTGCTTCTGAAGGGGATGCCGATTGTCAATCATTTTAGGGTATACTCCCAACTCGGTTGTCAGTCCAGATCATGCATACACAGGAGAAAAAAACCTAGGGGGCTTGATGAGGCAAGTTTTCAACAGCCCAATGGGACCAACTCCCGTCAACGCTGGCGTAGAATCCGGAGACCGAGTTCATTTGTCTATGCTCTTGTACTCCTTAGAGAGTTTAATGACGGAGAGGCTACCGTGGGCTCAACGCTCATTGATCAAAGTTTTGGTGCCAATCAAGGATCAAAGACGTCATTCAAGTATCTATGGTCAAAACTTGCTCACTTAGTCTTGCCCAGAACAAATTCTAAAATCTCCAGGCATGAGAATTCACTGCAGTTTAGCCAGTTGAGCAAGATTCAGCATCTCTCACTCATTCGACAGGAATGTGTGTCTCTCTTCCCATTGATGCCGCAGTTTCTGTGTTGATAGGGATTTTGCATGGGCTGTATCGACCAGTGGTCTAATGCAGTCACTTACTTCACCACTAATACAGATGTCAACGAAGTATTGTACATCAAATTGGTTCTATCTAGTACAAAGGCAGTGACCTTTATAGCACACAACTGTCAGTGGATCAATGGGCCAACTGGCTCCTGAAGAGAAGGGGTATAGTTTGTGCCCTATACTCCAGGTAAGTTTGACAGCTTGGCCAAGAGGTAACATCAACATTGAGAACCATCCCATCTCTGGAGGCTATGTCTCACTTTCCTCAAGACAGAGAGAAACCGACAAAGAAAGGCGAGCCATGACATTGCTACTACAGTGTAGTTACCTTAAGGGCCCCAGGCCTTTGAAGGCAGCTGTGGTCAGAACTTGGGGCAGACAGTCTTTGAAGAAGTTCTGGATGCCTCCAAAGCCCAATCAAAACCTACAGCTTCCAAGAAAGGGGCTATCAGTGCTGTACCTTGAGCTTTCTAAAGGACTGAACGCTGAAGTTGGCAATCCCCTTCAGGAGCTGTTGCGAACGAAAGATGCCTGTAACCTGTCATGCCATTGAGCAACCTAAAGCAGAGCTGTGGGTGTTAGAGTTTCTTCAGCCCCCCTCCCCCCTTTGCACTCTGAAGGTGTTCTAGAGATACCCTCCAAAATTGCCAAAAGCTCTGGCCCTTGAAGCAGAGTTGAATGTGATAGAGTACAATAAATAGTTCTCCGGATTCCCACAGTCAACTCTTCTTGGTGGGGGAAGTAATCTGAAGAACACTCATCAACCTCTCACCAATGAATGAGTTTGTTTTTCAAACTCCAGTCTAGCATAGAGTTATCATATTTTGGTGGAACTGAAAGTCCTGTATTTTCAAATACCTGTTCATCAGTCAAAGTGCTTCCCCTTCATTGTCAAGGGAGTAGTGCGTCAGGTCAAAGCCCTGTGCTTTGGACTTCCCACCACTAACATTGGGCCCTCTCAAAGGGGATGTGTCTTGAGGTATCCTGACAACTGGCTGATACTGATCTCTTCCAGGATGCAGAAGGTTCAAGATCAAGACCAACCACACTATTTTGCTGCAATTTAGGTGTTGGGATTATTTTGGAAATGTTCAGTTTTACACCCAAGCAGACCATGAAGGAATCTGGGTGTAAAGTTATCATCATCTCGAGGGAGTTTGTCAACTCATTCACGCTTAGGTGAAGAGGGACTAAAGGAAGTTTTCAAAGACTTAGCCTACTTGGTCTTCAACGTTGGTTTGCGTGATGCCGTCGAAGATCTAGCAGCAGGGGATGAGGATGAAGTAACAGGGCTAGAAGGGAAAGGAGGATGAGGTTTCTTCCTTCTCTTGTCAGCATTCCAAGTCGGTGATATTGCCACTGCCGTGATGACATTCCGGCAGATGAGGAATGAAGATTGATAGGCAGAGAAGGGAACGCAGCTTGACATCAATAGCTCCTTCCACAGGGAAGGTGGGAATCAGTGAGCAGCGTTGTTCGATCTAGAAGAAGGTAATGACCGCAAAGAGCTTTTCTGTTGAAGGCACACCTTTTAAGACTCAAATGAAAATCATAAGGTGCACAGGGCCTGGTTCTTAGAAGTCGTAGTTATCAATCCCCGCGATGGCAGAAACAATACAAGAAGAAAACAGTCTAAAAATAATAAAGGCAATGATGTGATTCTTCCAAGTTCCATTAAGAGAAACATATTACATACAAGAATGTATGACAGGATCCCACAATCAGATATAAAATAAAAGAGCCCCTATGTAAAATTTTATTTATTTAGAAAGCTTTGATGCTTAGAAATATGGAGTTTTTATGATAAAACAAAGTTTTATGAATACTTACCTGGCAGTTATATATACATAGCTAATTATCTCTATTTCGGCAGAATTTTTCTAAAACTAGGCAACCGCCTTGTGGTGGTTGGGTGGTAACACCCGTTAAAGGGTGGTAGGAGGAATCATTCCCGTTTTCTGTTCTTCAGTTCATCTATGCCCGACCTGTCTCCTGAGGGGAGGTGGGTGGGCCTTCGAATGTATATATAACTGCCAGGTAAGTATTCACAAAACTTTGTTTTATCATAAAAACTCCATTTTTATGAATAGAACTTACCTGGCAGTTATATATACATAGCTGATTAACACACTTGGAGGAGGGTGATAGACAGTAACATCGTTGGGGAAACAACCAAAAAAGTTGTAGGATAAATAAACACCTTGATTCCTTACCTGCTAAGGTAGCTGACTTCAAAGGTTCCTGCCTCTTGAGTCGCTTTCCCTTAGGAGTGTCAGCCAGGATGTGACCTGCAGTGCTGAAAACACTCAATCGAGTCTGTCAACGGGGTGAGACCAACAATCTGACTAGACTTCAGGACTACCTATTGCCCAAAATAAAAAACCGCAACTTTACCAAACCAACCACCTAACATTTGCAAAGTAGATAAAAATTATCTAACTAGACTGAGGTGACTGTACACAAGTCGAAGTCCTCAGACAACCAATAAAAAATACACCAACCTATGTACAAGTAAACAAAACTAAGGTTGAGGGGAGGTAGTAACTCCTTTGCCTAATACAGAAGCCGTAGCTACGTATGGTCCCAAGGTATAACATTTCTCATAATCCACCCTCACCTCTCTGAGGTAATGAGAGGCGAACACACAGTTGCTCCTCCAGAATGTCGCATCCATAATTTCACGGAGCGACATGTTCTTGCGGTAAGCAAGCGAGGTCGCAATGGCCCTCACTTCGTGAGCTTGCACTTTTAAACGTCCGAAGTGTTCCTCCTCACACAAGAGATGCGCTTCTCTTATCACTTCCCCTAGGAAAAAGGACAAAGCGTTCTTGGAAAGGGGCTTTTGAGGATCTTTCACAGAACACCACAGGGAGCTAGAAGAGCCTCTCACACTTTTCGTGCGAGACAAGTAGGTCTTGAGGGCTCGTACTGGACAGAGCAGCCTCTCTTGCTCTTGACCCACTAGGTTGGTCAAGTTAGGAACCTCAAAGGTCCTCGGCCAGGGCTTAGAAGGGTTCTCGTTCTTAGCGAGAAAGTCTAATCTCAAGGCACAAACTGCCCCATTCAGATTGAAGCCTACCTGTTTTTCAATTGCATGGACTTCACTAACTCTTTTAGCTGTTGCTAAGGCCAAAAGAAAGAGGGTCTTCTTGGTAACCTCCCTAAGGGGAGCCTGTGAGATGGGCTCAAATCTCTTGGTGCACAGAAATTTAAGAACCACATCAAGGTTCCAAGAAGGGGGCTTTAACTGGGTCTGCTTGGTCGTCTCAAAAGACTTCAAGAGGTCATGTAAGTCCTTATCGCGAGACAAGTCCAAGCCTCTATGCCGACAGACGGAAGAGGGCATACTTTTGTACCCTTTGATAGTGGACACAGCTAGCTTAACGTCCTGTCTGAGGTACAACAAGAAATCCGCAATCTGGCTCACAGAGGTAGTGGATGAGGAAATCTTGTGCTTCCTACACCAAGCCCTAAAAGTCTCCCACTTGGACTGGTAGACCCTCTGCGAAGAGACCCTCCTCGCTCTGGCGATAGCTTTCGCAGCTTGCGCTGAAAAGCCTCTCGATCTGACGAGCTTCTCGATAGTCTGAAGGCAGTCAGATTGAGAGCGAGGGGGTTTTGATGATATCTCTCGAAGTGGGGTTGTCTGAGCAGATTTGGACTTGCAGGGAGGCTTCTTGGAAAGTCCATCAACAAGTCCACCACCTCCGTGAACCATTCCCTCATCGGCCAGAACGGAGCTATCAGGATCATCCGTCCCGAATCGAGGAGGGCGAATTTCCTGACTACCAGATTGATGATCTTGAACGGGGGGAAAGCATAAGTGTCCATCCCCGTCCAATCCATCAAAAAGGCGTCTACTGCTATTGCCTTTCTGTCCGGAACTAGGGAGCAATAGATGGGGATCCTCTTGGATAAATTGGAGGCGAAAAGATCGATGAGGGGTCTCCCCCACAGCCTCCAGAGACTCGGACAGACCTGTTGGTTGAGGGTCCATTCTGTGGGAAGGACCTGCCCTTTCCTGCTGAGCATGTCCACCCTCACATTCTTCTGTCCCTGAACAAACCTCGTCAGCAGGCTTATCCTGTTCTCCTTCGCCCAAAGAAGGAGCTCTCTTGCTGTCTCGAAGAGAGACAGAGAGTGAGTCCCTCCTTGCTTCCTGATGTAAGCAAGAGCTGTGGTGTTGTCTGAGTTGACCTCCACAATCTTCCCAGACACCAAGTCCTTGAAGGCCTTTAGCCCCAGAAAAATGGCCATCAGCTCCTTGTTGTTGATGTGCCATCCCAGCTGAATTCCTTCCCAATAGCCTGAGACCTCCTTGCTTCCTAGTGTTGCCCCCCAGCCTGACTCTGATGCGTCTGAAAACAACACTAGGTCTGGGTTCTTCTTGTGTAAGGAGATCCCTTCCCCTAACAAAGTTGGGTCCAGCCACCACTTCAGAAGAGTCTTGACTTCTATTGGAATGGGGAAGGAAAAGGAGTCTTCCTGCATCTTTCTGTTCCATGTCTTCGAAAGAAAGTGCTGAAGAGGCCTTAGGTGGAGTCTCCCCAGAGAGACAAACTGTTCGAGGGAGGATAGAGTCCCCAGCAAACTCATCCACTCCTTCGCTGTGCATCTCTTCTTGTCCAGGAAAGTTCTGACTTTTACGAGACACTTGGTCTGTCTTTCCTGAGAGGGAGAAGCCCGAAAAAGAACTGAATTCAGAACTATCCCCAAATAGAGAATAGTCTGATTCGGTCTGATCTGAGACTTCTCCCTGTTGATGACCAGGCCTAGATCTTGAGCCATCATAAAAGTCTTCCGTAAATCCTCCAGACATTTCTCCCTCGATCGTGAACGAATCTGCCAATCGTCCAGATAGAAGGATATCCTTATCCCCTCCTGATGCAGCCAACCTGACACATTCGCCATTACCCTGGTGAAGACTTGAGGAGCCGTGCTGAGACCGAAGCAAAGAGCTCTGAATTGGAAGCACTTGCCCTCCATTACAAATCTCAGGTACTTCCTCGAAGTCGGATGGATGGGGACATGGAAATATGCGTCCTGCAAGTCGAGGGACACCATCCAGTCCCCTGGACGTACTGACGCCAGCACCGACTGAGTCGTCTCCATGGAGAACTTTGTCTTCTCCGCAAATACGTTGAGAGCGCTGACATCCAGGACGGGTCTCCATCCGCCAGAGTTCTTGGGGACCAGAAACAGGCGATTGTAAAAGCCTGGGGAGGCTAGATCCCGAACCGGTTCTATCGCCCCCTTGTCTAGCATTTGGTTGACAAGGTCTACTAGGGCCTTCTGTTTCCCAGGATCTGAGTACCGGGCTACTAAGGCCAGCGGAGCATCTGCGAGAGGAGGTTTTTTCAGAAAGGGGATCTTGTATCCTTCCTTGATGACTGAGAGGGACCAGGTGTCCGCCCCTCTCCTCTTCCAAGACTGCCAAAAACCTGACAGTCTTGCGCCTACTGTCTGGAGGAGACGAACTTCATTTTCTGGAGCGAGGTCTGAAAGAACCCCTGGTAGATCTTGGTCCTGAATCTTGCCTTCTCCCTCTAAAATCTGGTCTTGAAGTAGTCCTGCCCCGAAAGGGCTGCTGGAATCTCCTTTCCTCCCGTTTCAAAGAAGAAGGAGGGGCTGCCAAGGGCTTAGAAGCAGAACGAGATAAAAGGTCTTGGGTGGCTTTTTGGGCCAGAGAACGCGTAATGTCATTAACCAGGGACTCGGGAAAAAGATGTTGAGAGAGGGGGGCGTAAAGAAGCTCAGACTTTTGAGCATTGGTAACAGACCTAGAAGCAAAAGAGCAAAGCAGAGCTCTCTTCTTTAGGACCCCAGCTGAGAACAGAGCAGCAAACTCATTCGCCCCATCTCTGAGGGCCTTATCCATACAGGACATAATACTGGTAAGGTCCCTAGTTCCTTCCATCTGTTCAGTTTTCCTTGCGAGAGTCCCAAGCGACCAGTCTAGGAAGCTAAAAACCTCAAAGGCTCTAAAAATACCTTTGACGAGATGATCCAGCTCCGACATCGACCACATGACCTTGGCTGAGTTGAGAGCATGCCTTCTAGCAGAGTCCACTAAACCAGAGAAGTCACCCTTGGAGGAGGAAGGCACTCCCAGACCCAAAGGTTCTCCAGTTGCATACCACATACCCGCTCTTGAAGCAAGACGAGCTGGTGGAAACGAGAAGGAAGTCTTAACTGTTTGTCTCCGCTCCATCATCCAGTCATCAATCTTCGTGAGAGCCTTCTTTGCGGAGATAGACAGCTTCATCTTGATGAAGGCCGACTGTTTCTTGGCCTTCTTTCTGTTAAATTGGGACTGAGGAGATTAAGGGGCAGCAGGTTGGAATTCCTCTCCAAAAAGTTCAAGAAGGGAGCGAGAGAGAACTTTGTAATCTCCCACAGCGTCGGCAGGATTATCATCGTCATCAGAAACATCCTCGAGGTCCTGATCCACATCTGCAATATCCTTCGAAAGAGAAGAAGGATCCTTAGAACCCGACAAGGGCAAATCAAAGGCATCATCCTGCAAAAGACGGGTTGCATCCTGGAGTCCCGAAGAGGCAGGGTGGTATCGCCCTGGGACCGAGAACGAGAGGCAGAGTCATTCTGTCGTCGAGAGCGAGAGGCGGTATCGTCGTGGCGGCGGGAATGAGAGGCGGTATCGTCGTGGCGGCGAGAATGAGAGGCGGTATCGTCGTGAACGAGAGGCGGTATCGTCGTGGCGTCGAGAACTAGGGTCGGTATCGTCGTGAACGAGAGGAGGTATCGTCGTGGCGAAGCGAACGAGAGGAGGTATCGTCATGGCGAAGCGAACGAGAGGAGGTATCGTCGTGGCGAAGCGAACGGGAGGCGGTATCGTCTTGGTATCGAGAACGAGAAGCAGCGTCGTTCAATAAGGTATCGTCCCGGTATCGAGAACGAGAAAACGTATCGCCCTGGTATCGCGAAGAAGTATCGCCTGGCGAAAGCACACATTCCTCATCCTGGCGTAGAGAGGGAGAAGTTTTCTTTAAAGAAGAACTCCGTTCTCTCTTAGAAGCAGACTTCTTAATCGGCAACGAGTCGTCTTTACGTCTGTCAGACTGGGCGTGAGGGCGGCTAAAGGCTTGTACTAAAGTCAAAAGTTGTTCCTGCATGACAGACATAAAGGATTTAGTAACATCAGCTGGGTCTTGCGGACCCGAAGGGGGGGGGCTGACGAATAACACTCGTATCTTCGGCAGCAGGCTTCGTCCTTTTCACAGGCACGGAGTCGAAATCATCCTCCGACGGACAAGGTTCATAACTGCTAGAACCGGGAGAGAAAGAACGAGACCGTTCGTCGCGGTTCCATCTCCTCTTAGTAGGTCTTGAAGCTTCATACTTCCATTTACGTCTGGACGAATTCGGAGAAGAAAACAACACATCCGACACGTCTTTCCCGTGACGGTCAAGAGCAGCCTGGGAATCGACAACAGGACTGTCTGAGGCGACGGCTGACCGAGGGTACGTACCTCTCACCCCCTTTCGGTCATCGACGTACCTTCTCCCTTGGTCCTGGGAGCTTGGTAGAGGTCTAGGCCTAGGGGTATGACAGATTCGGTCAGTCGCCACCTCCACTGCACTAACACAAGCACTTTCACTTTCCTTACCTTTAAAGGCCTCCAGTTGTTCTTTAATGGCCTTCAACTCGGCCGCCAGGCTAGCGTACCGAGGGTCATCCATAGATACGGAACCTGTAGGAGGTGCAGGAGTTACTACCTCAAGGGAAGGATCAACTTCCAAAGAGGAATCAATAATAGGATCAATAGATAAATCTACGCTAAGTTCGTCTTCCTTACCACTAACAGACTTAGACTTAGACCTAGAAGCTCTCCTAACTCTATCGAGCTCTAGCTTACGCACATAGCGCTTCATAATTAACCAATCTTTCTCATCCAAAACCTTACATTCCCCGCACCTATTATCAAGGGCACAAACAAAACCCCTACAATTAGAACAAACTGTGTGAGGATCTACCGCCATTTTCGGTAGTCTCACCTTACATTCCTCATTCGCACAGATACGGTAATGACTCTTTTCACTCATAATGAAAAACAGCAAAAAAAGCTAAGAGAAAACAAAATACAACGATCGCCAAAACCCCAAATCAGAGTACTTCACCAAAAAAGCAGACTGGTACACCGAGCAGGGAAAGCGAAGAAAAAACTCTTAATGACGGACCAACGTGTTGTCGATCCGGCCGGCAGAGATGAACTGAAGAACAGAAAACGGGAATGATTCCTCCTACCACCCTTTAACGGGTGTTACCACCCAACCACCACAAGGCGGTTGCCTAGTTTTAGAAAAATTCTGCCGAAATAGAGATAATTAGCTATGTATATATAACTGCCAGGTAAGTTCTATTCATAAAATACTGCTTTTGAAAAGTGGAAAAATACATGGAAGGCTGCAGCAAAAATCTTTTGATACCATCTGGTAGGAGAAGCCCTCTATAGGAGTAGAAAGCTAAACTTGGATTATGTTGAAATAACATGTGAGAAAGAGCACCATAAGCCCCACACAAAGCAAAGTACAAGCACCAGACTTCGAGCATACCTTCTTTCCGGGGTATTGAGCAAGTGTTTGATCTGCAAGCCTTGCCAACTCACCCTTACGTGAAAAAGTAATACGTGTTGGGAGGAATCCAGGGTTATTCAATAATCTTAGGAAGCATAGGGATAACTTTATGAGCAGTCTCATCAAACCATCCCATGCATTACAAGTCTGAATTAATGCAATACGCCAACAAGGCTACAAGAAGATATTCAAGGAGATGACTTTTTTTTTTTTTTCCAAAAAACAGCAGACAGAAATACCATACAGGCATGTCAAAAGGTAGGGTCAAGAATGAAAAATCACATAAACAAGTAATTTCCATATACACTGGCTTCCCTAAAAGATTGTTCTACAACTTCAGTAGACAACACTTTGCTGTGGGAAGCATTAGACAGGTATTCTACGAACAAGGGTAAAGAAGGTCACTTGTCCGTCATGTATTCCCAACTCCATACACATAATGTCCTCATTTCGAGAGAAGTCTGCATGCATACCATGAGGTCTCCGAGCAGGGGGGAGTGTACCAGTCAACTCCTTATAAATGTGTACAATAATGTACTGTACTACCCCAAACTGAAACAAACCATCATGATCAAGGGAGCAGGAAAGAGGAAAAAACTACAGAAGAGGTTCTGTGGATTCAACAAAGGAATCCCGCAACGATACAGGGAAAGCTTTATAGCTCTCCTTTTCAACCGAAAACCTTTCACATTTGAAAGGAGACAAATATGAACACATAAGAGGAGGGGGAAGCAGACCTATTCACCATGCAAACAGTAGACAATTCCTACATCAATCAACCATTCAGTAAGTTATAAATGGTAAAGGTTTCAACAGCAAGACAATTACATGTGAAGCTCTGAGCAAAATATGTATATATTAACCAGGTAAAAAAATAAAGTAGATGGGATATATGTATCAGATAAGAGAGGTGCCATTCACAATATCTACCCAACAATAATTAGCTACGCAGTTATAAAGCCTCAGACACTCCCAATTAAAAGATGATTTGTATTCTCAGTGGACCCAATTGCTAATAGGAGCTTACGTTTAATTCTTCTAAATTAAGAATGGGACTTTTAAACTTGAGGCACTTGTCAAATATACATGGGTCAAACAGGCAACATCAATCAAAAGATGGGACAAAATACTTCAATAAAAAAAGTAGTTTTTTCCTAATTTTCCTAAATTTTTAGGTTTCATGCATTTTACTTTATTACTAGGACCTGTTATTCCAATACTCTTGCCATTTATATAAGATGAGGTGATTTGATCTGAAGGTAAGTAATTTTGGATACAGTTGCAAATTATAAAATGACAAGGATGTACAATTTTTTTTTTTATGAAAGCAATTTTCATATTTTTACTCCACACCAAATGTCATACAATATGATGTAAATTGGTGTAACTAGAAACACAACATGGTTACACTAATACTTATCACGATAAATATGAAAAAAAAAGTTATTTACACAGACCTTCTCGGGGGTTGAGGCGCACATAACCATGGCTTCAGATGTTACTCCACGCATTTTGGCAGGCTTCAAGTTACATAGTAAAACCACCATTCGATTCTGCATCTCCTCTTCTGGAACAAACTTGACTAACCCAGAAACAACCACTCTGTGTTTCTCTTCACCAACGTCCACCTGTAACAAATAAAGTAGACAGAAAAAATATTTTTTTTTTCCCTGCACAAAAATTAACGAGTCCTGTATTGTTTTAAGCCACAAGTGTTACTGATAAAAGTATATGATCTTCAGCGCTTGATTATTTATAGGTTATCTTTAGTTCAATGAAAAATTTATTAAGATAGTATAAGCAATCTTAACAAAACGTTTATGAAAACATTAAACTTTATCCATTTTTATCAATAAGTTGCTTCAAAGCTTACATAAAACTACAACAATATCTAATTATGCCCAACAGTAACCTGTTTCAAATAAAACATTGCTTAAAGAATGATATTCAAATAAAAATCTCCTCCCCAAATTTCCTTAACCATTTTTTCCTTGCTGGGTAGAAAGAGATATTTAGCCTTATAATGTTAAAATTATTACTATACAGTATTATCATTACAAGCAAAGCTGCAACCTTAGGAGAAGAGAATGCTACAAGCCTAAAGACAATAACAGGAAAAGCAAATCCCAGACAAAAAGAATTATAAAATAGTAAAACTATTTGATGGGAGTAATGTCGCATAATTCGTGAAAAATAAATTTAAGAAATGTATATGATAAAACAATTATAAAAGCCAACTAGGAATACCTTTGCGATTCTACTAAATAGAGCTTTAATATATTTATACTTTTTGGGACTGATGTATGAAACGATGGATATGGCATATAAAAGACAACACCACAGTCAATTTTGCTATTTAATGCAGAATAAAGCAACAAAATACTAGCTGGATGGTGACATCTGTTTACTAACAAGAGAACTGACCTAATGAATTAAGTGAAGCGAAGTTTACCTTTTCTACATACAGTGAATCAGCATCTGGATGCTTAGTTGCCTCTACTATTCTTCCAACCCTGAAATCTAACCGTCCAACATCTACAGGAAGATCATCCTCGGGTTTCTTGCCACCACCTCCCTTCTCTTTCTTCTCAGGTTTATCTGCTTTCTCCTGAAAGTAGGCATAAAAAATTAATGAGAAATGAAGGGTAAAAAGCAATGCAGCTGGAACTGAAGGGAAATAGCAAACACCCTTAAATACTATCTATGAAGGAGCATGCAAATCACATTATGTGCTACCACGCAACCACCTTAAAATCATAAATATTTAAAGTAAATTGTATTCTTAACTAAACCAGTCCTTTAACATGAGAATGCTTTCTGTGAAGCTGGATAAATTCACAGATACAACTGTTAAAACTTGAATAGCCATTGTGACTTTAGCCTAAGAGTTGAAGGGCAGGAAGTTTAACTTCAAAGACTTAGATTATTAAGTTATGAAAAATAAAAATTACTTAACAAATTTTTTACTTGTTCCTACATGAATACAAACCCTCATCCTTCAATAGGAGCTTCATTCTTAGGGAGGGACAATGTCCCTACAACCAGATTGACTGGTCTACTTTCCCAGGAAATGTCACAGCACTGGTCCTGTATAGAAGCGAAAGTGATGACCCTGTCAATCTTCTATCAGCTCAAAGATGAGGTAGGTATAAGTCTTATGTCATTACCAGGGACTGACAGACAGTCAAGAAAGAACCTATATTATCCATGGAGGCTTTATTGGGACATTTAAGAGAAATGGGTTTGCATACATCTGCCATCTTCCTTTTCTTGAAGGATAGGGGAGACCATTCTAATTAATATTATTATTACTAGCCAAGCTACAACCCTAGTTGGAAAAGCAAGATGCTATAAGCCCAAGGACTTCAACAGGGAAAAATAGCCCAATGAGGAAAGGAAATAAGGAAATAAATAAATGATGAGAATAAATTAACAATAAATCATTCTAAAAACAGTAACAACGTCAAAACAGATATGTCCTATATAAACTATTAACAACGTCAAAAACAGATATGTCATATATAAACTATAAAAAGACCTGTGTCAGCCTGTTCAACATAAAAACATTTGCTCCAACTTTGAACTTTTGAAGTTCTACTAATTGAACTACCCGATTAGGAAGATCATTCCACAACTTGCTAACAGATGGAATAAAACTTCTAGAATACTGTGTAGTATTGAGCCTCATGATGGAGAAGGCTTGGCTATTAGAATTAACTGCTTGCCTATTATTACGAACAGGATAGAATTGTCCAGGGAGATCTGAATGTAAAGGATGGTCAGAGTTATGAGAAATCTTATGCAACATGCATAATGAACTAATTGAACATTGGTGCCAAAGATTAATATCTAGATCAGGAATAAGAAATTTAATAGACCGTAAGTTTCTGTCCTACAAATTAAGAAGAGAATCAGCAGCTGAACACCAGACAAGAGAACAATACTCAAAACAAGGTAGAATGAAAGAATTAAAACATTTCTTCAGAATAGATTGATCACCAAAAATCTTTTAAGACTTTCTCAATAAGCCAATTTTTTGTGCAATTGAAGAAGACACAGACCTAATGTGTTTCTCAAAAGTAAATTTGCTGTCGAGAATCACACCTAAAATTTTAAGTCATATAAATTTAAAGAAACATTATCAATAATGAGATTCAGATGTTGAGGAGCCACCGTCCTTGACCTACTTACAATCATACTTTGAGTTTTATTAGGATTCAACTTAATATCCCATAATTTGCACCATGAACTAATTTTAGCCAAATCTCTATTAAGGGATTCACCAAGCCCAGATCTACATTCAGGGGATGGAATTGATGCAAATATATTTGCAAAGTTGATCAATTACTGTATGCAGTTTACCTGTATTTACAGCCTGGTCCAGCAAATATTAGCCACTGCTACACCCCTCGGAATGGGAAGTAAGAGGTAAAAGGGGCCAGTCAATCTTCTCTCTCATTCTAGGCTTACATCGCGACCACTATTTTGGACAATATGTCTTTTATCCTGTAAAGGAGTAAGGTTTGCTATAAGATATGTTGAGCAATTACCCCCGGGACAAGGAAAAAAGTATCCTAGGTCATGTAAGTATACGCCAGTAAGTAATGGGCCCATGGAGACTGTCTGTCGTTACCAACATGCCTTAAAAAACTGTGCCACTGAGAATTCTTACTGAGAGCTGGAATAGACTTGATATGTATCCATTTATGTCTTCACACGAAAAGAACATCCAATTGTCCCTCGAAGTGAGAGAGAGAAAAACGTTGTTCTAGGATCTCTCATTATCCTGTCTATCACTGTAGGGAGTGGTGTGGCATTATTCCAGGACAGGAAGAATGACATCCTAGTCCCCGTTAGTTGCTTCTTATCGGGAAAAACTAAAAGACGAAGTCGTAAACAGCTAGGTTTAGGTACTACTGGCCATAAACTCCTGTACCTAGATGATATAGACCTCCCCCTATCCTTCAGAATGATTTATGACAGAGGAAAAATTATGCCGTTTCCTACTCGCTTTGTCATGGCTATGATAGTACATTAGACAGATTCAAGGGTCAAAGCCCTGTCTGGCGCCCGTCTCTCAGCTTGAGAGCACCGAGGACTTGTGATGCATTTTATGCGGCCTCCCTATGAGAGCAAGATATCCCCCCCTTTTGTCGATTCTCATGAAAATTCAAGGCCTAAATCCTAGTTGGCTACTTGGATCAAGGATCAAGCAGTATCCTCTGTGGGGAAATTATGGAGTTTCCGCGATGAATGTAGATAGAAAACAGCTAATCTGGATAATATTCGGCATCCCTCTGTTGCTACGATCATCTGCAGGGGGAGACTTGCTATTCTTATGTCATTTGTGATCCATGATGCTCTAACCTGTTTCGGATTTTGTCGAAACTTCCCCAGATATACAGTACCAATATCCATAGGTCGTGGCAAAAGGGAGGCAGCCTGACTGTCTTGAACCATTTCTCATACAGCAAGATCCTCCTATGCTTGGAAGTCCAACAAGACCTTCTCTAAAATACCACCACCAGTAGATCATGACAAAAAAGGAAAAAATCTGACAATGCTGAAGCAACTCTCCAACATGTAGCAATCATTAAAATCCTTCAGTAGACAAAAGATGTGTGTTTCAGTAGAGATTAGCGTAAACACTTGGGAGGTACAATAATAGCCAGTCAGAAGTATAGAGCTTTAAACTGGTACCATATCCCAAAGATGTAACAGAAGGCAGAGGGAATAGATTTGAAAGTATTATTCTTCAGGTCCAGATAAAAGGAAGAAGACTCCTTATAGCTGACCGTAAGCTGCTTGCCATCTCCATCTCAAATGGTGTCTGGGGAACAACTCTTCCAAAGTGGAGAATTAAGTGACCTCTGTTTTCAGTTCCCTGCTGACTTCATCCAGAAGCATCGACTGTTGGAGTCTGGACAACTTCAAGCTTATTATTCTTCTGTCCCCTCAATTTCGGGTGATACCAGAAAGTCTGTAAGGAACGTCATTGATGAGAGAATGAGAGGAGGTCACAGTAATCATTATAAAGGGTTCTTGCTCACCATCTTCCTACACACTGTAAGTGTTGCTTACTCAACGTCTAGATGGGAATATCACCACTAACAACATCTGTAGTAATGAAAAACTGACTTCAACAACCCCTTATCCCTTTCCTTCCCGTTTACCTGAAACAGTCAGTTTGAGGGTGAAGAGTGGTACATTTTCCATGCCTTTCTCAGGAAGGAAGCAATTTGGGATGCTGAACTGGTCCTGTAGATCACAGCAGTATTATTCAGTGTCCAATTAAAGTAGCAATGGAATTTCTGGAATCATTGCATTTGAAGGGCCTTGGCCCTTGGAAAGTACTGTACATAGTTCAGAAGACAAAAGAAGCACTAGCGCTTTAGCTCCTGATAAGCGAACGCACGAGCATGCCACCAAGCATCTCATATCTGGACAGTATGAAGACCTGTTGCTTGTGAGAAGTCTTGATTTTGCATACACTGTGAATGTAGTTTTAATGATCGTGTGTTTAGAGTGGTCCTATGATGACGCCTGCTTCAACTAAGTGCAATGACTGGCGGGAAGGTATTATACTTTTGAGTAGTCTCGGTTTTGGGAAGGTCTCGTGTAGTTCACTGGTCTCAGAGCATGGGGAAAACTCATAACGTAGACTGGTCTCCAAGCATAATTACATCTTAAAGCATGGAAGAATCTCTGGGAGTAGGAACTTCATACTCCAACAGTGTGGCGAATCTCTGGGAGTAGGAACTTCATACTCCAACAGTGTGGCACAACGGAAAGCAGCAGGTGGTAGGTGTGCTGTAACATGAGTGATGTCCAATCGTGAAGGTTTAAACACATGAAGACTGATCCCACTGATGGATAATGTGGTGAGGATTCGAGACGAAAATTGGTGCACGGGGCCCAAGCATGTGAAGCCCAAATGTGTGGAATGGTCTTGTGGTGAGCAGTCTCCATAAAACCTGTCAGCTGGGAATGGGAGACGAAAATGTCTGTGAAGATATGGTTTGCTAACGTCATCAGGTTGGCTCTGTTCATTAATCGTATTCTCACTCATGATCCTGTAACTGGGCTGTCATTCACATAGGAGCTCTCTGAAACTTCTCTGAAGATGAGTATGGTACCTTTCATCTTGATCGGAGAGTGTATGTAATGTCACGTACAAGATCAAGCACTTAAATACCTAAGCTATGTACGAAAGCAGCCTGTGGATGGGCATGTTCCTAGTATATACAACTCTTCCTGGTATATACTATTCATCCTGTTACATTATCATTATTATTACTTGCTAGGGTACATCCCTAGTTGGAAAAGCAGGATGCTATAAGCCCAGGGGCCCCAACAGGGAAAATAGCCTGTGAGGAAAGGAAGCAAGGAATATTAAAATATTTTAAGAATCAACTGAAAACTTCAACAAAACAAGAGGAAGAGAAATTAGATAGAATAGTGTGCCCAAGTGTACCCTCAAGCAAGAGAACTCAAACCCAAGGCAATGGAAGACCATGGTACAGAGGCTATAGCACTACCCAAGACTAGAGAACAATGGTTTGATTTTGGAGTGTCCTTCTCCTAGAAGAACTGCCTACCATAGCTAGAGTCTCTTCTAACTTTACCAAGAGGAAAGTAGCCCCTGAACAATTACAGAGCCGTGGGATATAAGTACCATCCTCACGCAAGCGGGGAGATATTGATAGGAGACGCAGAACTCCAGCTGATCGACCCTTCTTCCATGATGTCTTCGTTGGGAGAAAAGAAGCAGTCTTCAGTCGTGGGCACTACATTCGGTAATATACCTAAAATTGTGTGTCAACAATAATTTTGCTATGGGAAAATTTACCACAGTCATTTTCCCTTGTCCAAGACCAAACAAAGTTGAATCGGCACCATGTATGGATGTGTCTTCCCATTACGCGACAGCTCTTGGCATGCCCTGTGTCCCTCTTTCTCCTTAAAGAGGGATCATCCATGAACGGAAAAGGTGTGGCAGGGCCTTTATATCCTCACCAGCAATGTGTGCGCTCAGCTTGCACTAGAGTTGTGCGACATGTTTCTTCTTTGTTACGGGAAAACTATCGGCACTTATTCCTCCTGGTGAAAGGTGTGTGAAAACCCATACAGAGTACACAGACAACAGTTTAGTATTGCATGCGCTGATTTTTCTTCCCACTACAGGACCACACTCAGCATTCACTCAAGAAGGGAGGTTCCTAGTACCGCACTGTTTCTCCTATGGAGAAACAAAGGGTAGGAGTCCGGCGTACGCGACTTGCATCGATCAGATTTTCTGGATTTTTTCAAGGACGTTTATTAATTTTTCTTCTAGAAGTAGCCGTAAAGACACCATAACAAAGACGAGGCAAAGAAGAAGGAATTTGAAGTTTGCCTTCTACAGGGTCGTACAGGTCGATGACAACTCCTAGGGGGGGGAAAGAGATCACAGGAACTCTATGGAAACAACACAACCAAGTGATATGTCTTTAGCACCTTTACAGGAACAGGAAGACAGTGAAGGACAGCATCGCTCCCTATCACACTCAGCGGCAACAAAACTTCCTTCCTTCGACAGATCACATCAATGTCTAAGGCATGCCAACCTCCTCAAGATTATGCTGTCATCAATTTCACAAGGCCGCAGTAGCAAGGAAATAAATAGCAAACAGGAATGCTGTCTAACACAGAAAATAAATTGGGATATCAGTAGTTTACATAGAAAACTCACACAGCTAGTTATAGATAAAAAAAAACTGCAAATACTTTCTCCATAAATATCCTCAACACACAACGCTCTGAAAACACAATTTTCAAAAAGATAAAACAGCCAGATGATGTCAGTAGCACACCTATACTATCCAGTGGGTGAAAGCAAAGTGGCTGCTTAGTGGCCTGTCAGGTAGGCAACAATTACTTGACTCCTGTCAGTAACTACCGGTACCTCATTTTGAGTTTCAACAGACTTATCCAAGTCCAATGAAAGAATACTGTATGTCTAATAAAAGGATAAATATAAAAAAGTAGGGGATTTCTGTAATTTTCGGGTGAATCTAAAAGCTAGTATCTTTTTTCACTTGATACACGAAGTTCAAGTTCGTTTACAAAGATCAAAAGATTTATGTTTATATATGGATAAATAAGAATATTCACTGATTAAGCTAGGTCTGTTACAATTGAACCAGATAAAATATAAAGGGGGCAAGTTAAGGATTTAAACAAAAAACAAAATTTTCATACTTAGCCAAACTTTTTTTGGGGCCTTACAAGAAGCAATACCGTTTTTATAATGTACCTGTATCTTACTTCAAATCAGGCAAATACTGAGACTAATTTTTTTATGATATGTGTCTTCATTTGGTTTACAAGTTAACCATAAAATACATACCGACACGCCACATTAACCGAGTACCATTATCATATGATATACATACCTTCTTGGGCTTCTCTTTCTTTGGTTTTGCTTGAGTAGTTTCTTCTGCTTTACTTGGAGGTGGAGTAGTTTGAGCATCATTATTGGTATTGGTTTCCTGTGCAGCTGGAACACCCTCCTCAGTTGTCTTTGTGAAGTCGTAATACTGTAAATTACAATACTGTAGTAACAAGACCAATAGGATCATGGAGTAAACTATCACTGGTGTACCAAAAAAAATAAAATATCCACGTTGAATAATAAAATGTAGTAAATTCATTTCCCGAATTTGAACAAAAAAAATCAACTGTCATCTAAACACTTTCTGACACTTGTTTTGGAGCACAAGAGACATCCTTGAACTTCTATAATTAATTAAATTAAATATACAAAGAAAATACTACTTAAGTTTATCTATCAAGTATTAACAAAGTTCCAAGTGTCACTGACATGGATCTTTTTTTCTTTTTATTTCTATTCTCACCTGATATTCTTATTCTTTCGTACCTAGATGTTTCGTATGTCGACATTACCATATAAAAATTGAAAAATTTCTTGTTTTCTTTCCTTCCAATACATTAATGCCTCTAGTAAAAGAACAAGTCTTACCAGCATCCAACAACAATAACATATCAAGTGAGTAACATGCCGGGCACACATATAATAAATATCGAGTGAAGGGGAGTAAAGAAATAAAAAAAAAGTTATAAAAATATTCATTTCTATGAATTTAACCTGATGTTCATATTGTTGATACCCAGACTCAAGAGGTGGTGGGTAAACAATGAAGGAAAGAGATGGGTATTTAATTCCCCATAATCAATTAAATAATATCCTAAACTTAGCTGTAGTTAGACTTTTGAGTACTTTAAACTGCAGATTGACATTTCTAGATATTACTTTATCAGCTAATTACAGTACTCATATAAGAAAAACTTGACTGCTGTGGAACTACACAAAATTTCACAAAAACCAATTAAATTAGAAAAGATTACTAGATTGCAACTTCAAAGGATAATTCTAATGGACTAATTAAATTTACCATGCTATCAGACCACATCCCGAACAGCCAGTATAATCCCTAAAGCCCAACAATCGATAACATTTAGCGAATACTGATTTGGTACGCCATTGCGATGCCTCTAAAAACCTTTCCAAAAGAGATTTTAGCAAAAATTTCAGATGTAGCTGTACTGTCCTTACTTGTATCTCGAACACTACTTTTCAAATCTCTCACTAGATTTGGATCCAAAACCTTTTGAAGTTTCGTGACCAAACAGTAATACTGAAGGACATTACATACTTGAACAGAGATAAAGTTGTAATTTTACTACCTTAAAACTATTTAGGTACATTAACTCTATTGCCCATAGAATCTTCCTCATAATATCAAACAGCTCTTTTATTTATTATTACTAGCCAAGCTACAACCCTAGTTGGAAAAGTAAGATGCTATAAGCCCAAGGGCTCCAATAGGGAAAATAGACCAATGAGGAAAGGAAATAAATAAATGATGAGAACAAATTAACAATAAATCATTCTAAAAACAGTAACAACGTCAAAACAGATGTCATATACAGTACCTGTATAAACTATTAACAACGTAAAAACAGATATGTCATATATAAACTATAAAAAGACTCATGTCAGTCTGGTCAAAATAAAAACATTTTCTGCAACTTTGAACTTTTGATGTTCTACTGATTCAACTATCCGATTAGGAAGATCATTCCACAACTTGGTCACAGCTGGAATAAAACTTCTAGAATACAGTACTGTGTAGTATTGAGCCTCATGATGGAGAAGGCCTGGCTATTAGAATTAACAGCCTGCCTAGTATTACAAACAGGATAGAATAGTTCAGAGAGATCTGAAAGTAAAATATTATCCCCTGATCTATCAACCTCTTGTTTTAGTAAAGAAGGAAAATTAAATATTGTGGCAAACCTTTAGTATTAAATTTCATTTATAGCTCTTAAATCAGACAAAAGACAAAATCCTCTTATGATTACAAAAGCCTACTTAAAAAGATCTTGCTTGTAGTTCACTGACCGATTTTCTGATGACAAAGACCACAGAAATGAATCTCACCTGTGACAGTCTTAAGCATAAACTTTTCCAAGAGTTCAAAATATGAACTCTTCAACTAATGTAAAACTTTCTATAGATTCTATAGATTCCCAAAAAAATACTTATGACTATGGGGGGTCTTTCAATATTATTAAAAAACAAAAAACACTAAATCCCCCGATATGGAAAATCTCATCTTATATAATCAAGCACAGATTTATACTTTTAATGGTTTAAATTCAAAGTCCTCATCATAGTAAGGAAGCATAAAATTTTGAAAATACCATAACCATTTGTAGTAACTGATAAATTTCTTGTCTTCAATTAAAAAAACTTTCAATTCTTTTTTTATTTATAAATTATTAGTATGTTGTCTTTTGGCACCCATGATACATAACCTAAAGGACCTAGAAAGTCACTTGCTTCACAGGATACAATCGATAAAGTTTCAAAATTCCATTAGGTCCATTCGTAAGATGTAGCTCGTATGGACTTGGATGCATTACTTGCAATTGGCTGCCTGAAACAATAGATTTGCAAGGTGACGCCCTCGAACACACTGATAACAGAGGCCACAGAACTTTGAATAATTACTTCGGTGGGCAAAAAGTAGCTCTCAGTACCACCCTGCTGTTTACAAATATCCTAAATTTATCTAATTCTTTTACAAAAAAAAAAAACCCTAAATTTATCCAACACATGCAAAATAATATCAATTGGTGGCGACCCATATTTGACCAGTCTTAGAACAGAGTACTGTATTTACCTTTCCATGGTGAAAACAAAACAAATTATATTTTTGCTTATTGAGGTTGCAAACACTTATGCATTTGGTCGACCGCACCCCTTCCTAATTTCTGGACATATTGGAGTATATAATGACCATTCTTACAAACGCATTTGACTTAAACGTTTAGCCAATCTGCTAAGATGTTCAATTTCCCCTAAATGAACCAAGGTGGAAGAATTATTCCTCTCAAATTCGTCCAGGTAAATAAAATTTCTTCTATCCAATGTGAAAATTGTTTATGATGACAGTAAAAGACAATCCAGAAGAACATGGCTCAGCATTTTTATCCCTTTGAATATGAAGGCAGGCAAACAGTCTTAGGGTTTTTGTGGGCGAAGTAATGATGACCCCACTTACTCAATTGCCACTAATCAAACACCTTGTTACCAAGCTACAATAAGTCTTCCAACTCCAGGAATATCACATAAAAGACAATAGTTTGCATAACAGTAAACATCCTCTCAAAACTTTTAAGTTTTCTTTAAAGACCAATATAAACTCCTGGATATTACAGAATTAAAGGTATTTAAAGACTAAGTAAAATACTGAATATACTGTATATCAGCATGTACAAAAGTACAAAACGCAAAACTTGTTTGTATTCAGTAATTCCCCTTTCTATATGGAGGTAGCAGTTTCCATTTAGTCTTATTAAACATTGTCTCAAATTTGAAAACACCTTTTGAAAATAGCTTGCATTGAAACCATTCCCACAAAAATTGAAGGTTGAAAACATCCCTAGACAAGAAGTAAGTTGGGAACAACCCTGTTAGGAGTACAAATGGAAAAAATGTATTGAAACCTTAATTGGACGTAGGTATAACTGGAGACTTTGCTAAAATTGGGAACACGTTAAAACTACCCCATGACAAAGGTAAGAGCTCAAACGTCACTACCTGAACAAATGCATATATTTGGTAACTTTCAATCCTCCTCAAAGAATAAAATGACAAATTCGAAGATAATTTGTATTTTTCCTAACCATACAAACCTTAGCTATTTACAAAGGGTTTACTTTTAGCGCAGGTGAAATGACGAGCCAATAGTTTTAACGAGGGTTAATTACCCCCGCGATAGTAAGCGGGGGGTAGGGGAAGGGTAGCTTGCTACCCCTCCCCCCTCCACACACCGGTGACTTGCTTCACTTCACTTAGAGGTAGGACTTGACTTGGGGGTCAGGGATGGCAGGCACATATGTGTAAATAGCTAAGGTTTGTATGGTTAGGAAAAATACAAATTATCTTCGAATTTGTCATTTGTTCCGTAACCGAAATACAAACCACGCTATTTACAAAGGGTGACTTACCCCTTAGGAAGGGTGGAAAGTCCCCAGCCTTACTGACTTCGGCTCGCCCGGGGGCTCGATCCCTCAGTGAGCAGCACTAGAGAGAGGGAGCCCCTGTACCTCACAAGTTCCTAGCATCGCTAGGAACGAGTGGCCTACATAAGCAGTGTGAGGAGGAGAGTGTGACTCGTCCTATGAAGTTGACCTTGAGACCTTCAGATAGGAATTCTAGGATAGGACGTTCCCCATACCACCTCGTCAGGGTATGGGAGACGCAACAGTATTAAGCTTAATACTAGGAGCACAAAGAAGCATGGGTTACCTGCAGAGGTCGAGGTCAGCTAAGCGAGGACCAGGATGCTGCTTCCCCAAGAGAGGGGAGAATGAAGAAAGAAGTAAGGGTCAGACATACTCTTTCATTCACGCAGACTAAGACCGGGTAACAACGCCCTCAACCTACTGCTACTTGTCCAAAAAGGAGCCTGAGGTTAGACCAGCTGTTGTGCAGCCACCAAAGGGCCGATAGAAAACGTATCGAGGCTCCTGTGGGTCACGTCTTGCAGATAGTGGGCTGTGAAGGTCGTTTGACGCTTCCAAACCCCAGCTTGAAGTACCTGCGTCACAGAGAAGTTTCTCTTGAAGGCCAGGGATGTAGCAATACCCCTGACATCGTGGGCCCGAGGGCAACGTGACGGAGGAGGGTCAGGATTCAGGGCATGGTAGATAACCCTTCGAATCCAAGCTGAGATGGTGTTCCTGGTGACCCTGCTCTTTGTCCTGCCTGTGCTCACAAACAAAGCTCGCACATGAGGACGGACTGCAGCCGTTCTCTTCAAGTAGTGCCTCAGACACCTCACTGGACATAGTAGCAGCTGGTCTGGGTCGTTTGTTACAGAACGGAGACTCGCGATCCTGAAAGAGTCGAACCGAGGATCCGGCACTCCAGGATTCTGAGTCTTGGCCACAAACTCAGGGAGGAACCTGAACGTTACCTCCCCCCATCCCCTTGAATGGGCGATGTCGTACGAGAGACCATGAAGTTCACTAATTCGCTTGGCCGAGGCCAAGGCGAGTAGGAAAGCCGTCTTCCAAGACAGGTGGCGATCGGAGGCCTGGCGTAATGGCTCGAAGGGAGGTCTCTTAAGAGACCTGAGGACTCGAACCACGTTCCAAGGAGGGGGTCTCACTTCCGACTGGGGGCAGGTAAGCTCATAGCTACGTATGAGTAAAGAGAGTTCTAGCGATGAAGAAATATCCACGCCCTTCAATCTGAAGGCCAAGCTTAAGGCCGAGCGATAGCCTTTCACTGCCGAGACAGAAAGGCGCATTTCTCCTCGCAGATACACGAGGAAGTCCGCTATTGCTGGAATAGTGGCATCGAGTGGAGAGATACCCCTTCCACGACACCAACATCAAAAGACTCTCCACTTTGCCTGGTAGACTCCCTCAGAGGACCTTCGCAGGTGCCGAGACATTCTCTCCGCAACCTGTTGCGAAAAGCCTCTCTCCGCGAGGAGATGCTGGATAGTCTCCAGACGTGAAGCCGAAGCGAGGCTACGGCCCTGTGAGGGACGCCGGAGTGGGGTTGTCTGAGAAGCTCGTGTCGTGGAGGAAGCTCCCTTGGGAGTTCTGTCAGGAGTTGCAGAAGGTCCGGAAACCATTCCGCGTGATGCCATAGCGGAGCTACTAGAGTCATGGAACAGTTGACCGATAGTCTGGTCCTGTTGAGCACCTTTCTCATCAGACAGAATGGTGGGAAGGCGTACACGTCGATGTTGTCCCACCGTTGCTGGAAAGCATCTTGCCAGAGTGCCTTGGGGGCCGGGACTGGTGAGCAGTACAGGGGCAGCTTGAAGTTCAAGGCTGTCGCGAACAAGTCCACACTCGGGGAACCCCACAAAGTCAGGACTTTGTTGGCTATCTGAGGATCCAAAGACCACTCGGTACTCACTATCTGCGAAGCCCTGCTCAGACTGTCGGCGAGCACATTCCTCTTTCCAGGAATGAAGCAAGCTGATAGTGTTATCGAGTGGGCTTCGGTCCACCTCAGAGTCTCTACCGCAAGATGGGATAGCTGTTGCGAAAAAGTGCCTCCCTGCTTGTTGATATAAGCCACTACCGTGGTGTTGTCGCTCATCACCACCAGGAGTGACCCGCCAGGGACCGTTGGAACTGCTGAAGAGCCAGAAAGACGGCCTTCAATTCTAGCAGGTTGATGTGTAGGCACTTTTCTGATTCTGGCCAAAGGCCTGAGGCCCTCTGGTTCAGAACGTGCGCCCCCCACCCTTCTTTTGACACGTCCGAAAACAGAGTCAATTCCGGGGGGAGGACGAGAAGACTCACTCCCTTCCGCAGGTTCTCGTCGGCCAGCCACCACCGCAAGTCCGTCTGTTCCAGAGACCCCACTGGGATCAGAATGTCCGGAGAATCGGATCCTTGATTCCAACGGGACTTGAGCCGCCATTGAAGGGATCTCATCCTGAGGCGGCTGTTTGGAACCAGACGGGCCAGGGAGGATAGGTGGCCTAAGAGACGCAACCACGATTGGGCGGGGAGTTCTTTTCGCCTGAGGAAAGGTTCCGCCACCCTCCTCAGCCTTGCTATCCGGTCGTCTGATGGAAAGGCTTTGTGGAGATTGGTGTCTATTAGCATGCCTAGATAAACCAGTCGTTGGGACGGCTGCAGAGAGGACTTCTCGAGGTTTACCACGATCCCCAGATCCTGGCAAAGATCCAGAAGCCTGTCTCGGTGCCGAAGAAGGGTCGACTCCGAGTCTGCTAGGATCAGCCAATCGTCCAGGTAACGAAGGAGACGAATGCCGGTCCTGTGCGCCCAAGATGAAATCAGGGTGAACACTCTGGTGAACACCTGAGGAGCTGTGGAGAGACCGAAACACAGCACCCTGAACTCGTAGATCTTGTTGTCTAGGCAGAATCTCAGGTACTTCCTGGAAGACGGATGGATTGGGATCTGGAAGTACGCGTCCTTTAGTTCCAGTGTACACATGAAGTCTTGTGGTCTCACCACAAGTCTGACCGTGTCTGCTGTCTCCATGCTGAACCGGGTTTGTTTGACAAACCTGTTCAGAGCTGAGAGATCGATGACGGGTCTCCAGCCTCCAGTAGCTTTCTTTACAAGAAAGAGTTGACTGAAGAAGCCTGGGGAGCCATCCACAACCTCCTGGAGAGCACCCTTCTCGAGCATGGTCTCGACTTCGGCCTGAAGGGCCAGCCCCTTTGCCGATCCCGTGGCATAGGAGCTCAACGACACTGGATTCGCTGTCAGGGGAGGTTGAGATGTCGTGAACGGGACGCGATAACCTTGGCCGACCACTGAGACCGTCCAAGCATCGGCCCCGTGTTGCTACCACCTGCGGACGCAATGCTGAAGGCATCCCCCCACAGGTGGACATGCAGGGGGACTGCCACCCCTAGGGCTTGCGGCCGCGGCCGCCACCCCTAGGAATCTTACCTCCCCTGGAGGACTTACCGCCCCTCTTGGCTGGAAAGGCCTGGGGCTTAGACACCACTCTCTTAGCTGCTGGTGCCTGTTTGGGAGCCTTACGAGGCTGTTGCTGCTGTTGTGGCGGGGCTGGAGGCTTATAGGGCCGAGTTGTAAGGGCCCTGTGGAGGAGGGAGTCCGTGCTGGATTTCCTCCACCTCTCAGCCGTTCGCTCCATGTCTTGACGCTCAAACAGGCTCTCCCCCAGAAGGGAAGCATGTCGGAGCCTACACACATCTACGGTGGGGACCTTCGGATGGAATCTCTCGGACACAGCATCGCGACGCTTCAACACCGAGTTGGCCCACAGGGTGGTAACCTGGTGCGCCAAAAACTCGATGGAGCGGGTGCCCGAGAGCAAGAAGGTCTCTAGGGCCTTCCTATTGGTCTCCTTGGACAAGTCCTCCGATCGCAATAGGATGCCCAGAGATCCTAGCCAGAAGTCCAGCCACGAAGTGGCCTGCATGGCACACTTAGCGACCTTCTCGTGGTTAAGGATCTCTGCCGCCGAGAACGACACCTGCCGGGCAGAGAGTTTCTCAAGGGGAACTCCCTTCGCCAGCTCCTCCACAGAGTGATGGAGAGGAAGAGTGAGGTTGTGCTCACCCAGGATCTCGAAATACCTCCTCTGCTGAAGGCAAGGAGGGGGGATGAGCTTGTTCCCGGCAGTGAAACGACTGGAGGAGGCCGCGGCCGCCACCCCTAGGAGTCTTGCCTCCCCTGGAGGACTTACCGCCCCTCTTGACCTTGGCTGGAAAGGGCTGGGGCTTAGACACCACTCTCTTAGCTGCCGGTACCTGTTTGGGAGCCTTACGAGGCTGTTGCTGCTGTTGTGGTGGGGCTGGAGGCTTATAGGGCCGAGTTGTAAGGGCCCTGTGGAGGAGGGAGTCCGTGCTGGATTGCCTCCACCTCTCAGCCGTTCGCTCCATGTCTTGACGCGCAAACAGGCTCTACCCCAGAAGGGAAGCATGTCGGAGCCTACACACATCTACGGTGGGGACCTTCGGATGGAATCTCTCGGACACAGCATCGCGACGCTTCAACACCGAGTTGGCCCACAGGGTGGTAACCTGGTGCGCCAAAAACTCGATGGAGCGGGTGCCCGAGAGCAAGAAGGTCTCTAGGGCCTTCCTATTGGTCTCCTTGGACAAGTCCTCCGATCGCAATAGGATGCCCAGAGATCCTAGCCAGAAGTCCAGCCACGAAGTGGCTTGCATGGCACACTTAGCGACCTTCTCGTGGTTAAGGATCTCTGCCGCCGAGAACGACACCTGCCGGGCAGAGAGTTTCTCAAGGGGAACTCCCTTCGCCAGCTCCTCCACAGAGTGATGGAGAGGAAGAGTGAGGTTGTGCTCACCCAGGATCTCGAAATACCTCCTCTGCTGAAGGCGAGGAGGGGGATGAGCTTGTTCCCGGCAGTGAAACGACTGGAGGAGGCAAGAAGTGCGAGCTGAGCGTTGGCCCTAGCCCTGGCACTCTTCAGCCCCCGAGACCAGGGCAGAGCTGCACTAGTCTTAGGGGCCTTCCGAACGTCAAACACTTCATCCAGAATCGTGTCTTTGCCTTCACGGGGGGCGATGACTGGATCCGTAAGTCTGTTAAGTTGCCTTATCAGGCTTAGAACCTGCCAGAAGGCATGTTCGGAATCTTGCTGTTCTCCTCCCTGCGGGCTGGCAGCTAAGTCTCCTGCCCCAGGAATCTCTTCCTGGGGTGATACGTGGACATTCCCCTGGGTAGTCGTGGGTTCCTGACGAATCCTTGCAGAGGATTTAGGGACGGTCTTGGAATCCTTGGATTCCCTCCTGGGAGGGATACAGGATCCCAACAACGAGGTTCGAGGGGCCCCTTCCTCACGAGACGATTCTCCTGCCTGAAGCGAAGTCTCCCCCCCTGGTGCCGAGGGGAAGACTACCGCCCCACTGGACTCACCTGAGGACGGAAAGGCCTCGTCCACGGGAAAAGGAGAGAGTACTCGTGCAGGAGAAGGGACCTTCGCGACCGACCTCTTGGGAACTAACTTCGCCCTGGGGGAAGTCACCACGAAGTCCACTCCTCTCTTTCTCTTCAGCGTAGGAGAGACAGCCGTTGGTTTGTTACCCTGGCCGGCGAGTGCTGGTTTCATATCCCTCACTAACGCCCGTGCCAGCGGACCAAACCAAGTCTGCTGCTCCAAGGACACAGAGTCCGAAATCCTCGCTAAAGGGAAAGGGATCAGGCGATCCTTTGGAGTGGACACGACGGTACCTGCCTGAAAAGAAGGTGGGGAAGAATGCTGTACTAACCTCTCTTCGTCCTGCACTACCTACCTGTGTTTGGATGGAGGTGATCCCGAGTGCCGTCTAGGAGCACGCGTTCCTGCTGCTACCACCGGCTGTGGAATTCGCCGCGAACGATGGTCGCGCGGGCGAGCGATCGCGCGGGCGCGCGTGATGGGGTGCGATGGTGATCAGCATCCGCAGGAGGGCGATCGTTCAGGGGCGAGCGATGAGGAGCAGCATGAGCAGGAGGGCGATCGTGCAGGGGCGAGCGATGGCGAGCAGCATGCGCAGGTGGCCGATCGCGTGATGGGGTGCGATGGTGATCAGCATCCGCAGGAGGGCGATCGTGCAGGGTCGAGCGATGGCGAGCAGCATGCACAGGAGGGCGATCGTGCAATGGCTAGCAGGGAGTTCAGCAGGAACTAAAGGGTGGTCAGAGACCGCAGGGCGAAGGTCCTCAAATGAGCGCTGACGCTCGGAAGAGAGCTGACGAGCAGGAGAACGCTGGCGAGGGGGGCAGACATCAGGAGAGAGCCGACGAGCAGGTGAGCGTCGGCGAGCAGGAGAGCGCTTCACTGCTCGCGTAAGGGAAGGATCCCTTAGCCCCGAAGGGGCCGTTGCTCGTCGGGTGACGAGTTCTCCAGAAGGCGAAGATCTGGCAGGAGATGGTGAGCGGTCTGCAGAGGTTCAAGGAGGGCGGAGCTGTAGGTTGAGGCTGACGAGGAGAGTCCCCCCCGGAGGATGAAGACCCAAAAAGGCGCCTCTTAGTCCCCCTGTAAGGGGAAGGGAGGCCCTTGTGGCGTAGCGGACGGTGAGCCTTACGGCGGAGGCGGCCTCGGGGGTGATCGTCGGGACCATCGGTCCTCCGAAGGGGAGTCTCCGTTAAAGCACTACCTTCAGAAGGAAGCTGAGCAGCAGCCGAGACCGAAGGACTCACTTCCCCCTTCGAAGGATGTATGGAAGGAGGAGGAGAGACTTTAGCACCATCACCAGCAACAGCACCTGCGGCGGAAGGCCCAGCCACGTCGGAGGCCTCTGTCACCACGACGTCGACAATAGACAGAGGGTCTACCTCTGCTACCACCGGCGACTGCTTAACAACGGCCCCCAACAAGACAAGGTCAATAAGAGCGACCCTGGAGGGCAAGCCCTTAAGCCCCAGGGACGACCAAATCTGTAAAAGATCATCACTGGATAAGGCATTATCAATAACCTCCCCCGGAGGAGGAGGGGGAACCGCCTCGCTATGGGAGGCGACGCCCTCTCCCCCCACCGAAGGTCGGGAAACAGAACAAGGGCCTGCGCTCCCACTCGGCCGACTCTCCTTAGGAGGCGGACGAGGGGGAGCTTCGGAGGAGGTTTGGGCGGCGGAAGAAGAGTCCCGAGAACCTTCCTCCTTCAAGGCTAACCCCGGAGGAGAACGGTCTCTCTTGGACTTCTTCTTACGCCGACGGCCAAACCTCTCCCACTGGGAGGCAGACCACTCCCTGCAATCACGGCACATGTTCTCCTGGTCACACCGTCGGCCCCGACATTGAGGGCAGAGGGTGTGTGGATCCGTATTTACGTCCGACATGAAAGTCCCACAAGGACGACCGGCAACTCCAGGGCATGTACGCATTGTAAAGAAATAACTGAAGGTCAACTTCCAACCAACACACACGCTGAAAAGAAAAAGCAGAAAATTAAAGGCTGTCACGAAGGCGATGAGCAGACACGTCAGATCACCGCCGAGCCAAAAGTGAAGTGGAACAAGTCACCGGTGTGTGGAGGGGGGAGGGGTAGCAAGCTACCCTTCCCCACCCCCCGCTAACTAGCGCGGGGGTAATTAACCCTCGTTAAAACTATTGGCTCGTCATTTCAGCTGCGCTAAAAGTAAACCCTTTGTAAATAGCGTGGTTTGTATTTCGGTTACGGAACAAAGGTAATTTCAAACAGGTACAAATAAACACTATATCTAAAGTAGCAAAAATACCATCCCCTATATATCAAAACTATTAAACTAGTAAGTAGTGTTTCCTTACCTGTGGAATTCCCTGAGCGGTTTCCAGTTTCACCAGCAGGTTCTTCAATTTGTCCACCTCTCTGCGTAGCCCCACATTCTCCTGACGTAGTTCCTCTTTGTGCTTATTAACAGCTGCAATCTTGATTTGATTTATCTGGAAAATATTTCAAAAACTGTAACAATGCTCTTGAAGATACAATAAAGAAATTATATATCTATTTTTTATTTTCTTGCTCTAACTTGAGTTTTAATCCAGTTGATTCATTTCTTTATTTCTGTATTTTGCAATTTTCTCAATTATAAAAACCTGAGTACCTTAACAGGAGTATAATTTCAGCTTAACATCAACTCAAAGTGTAGGTAGTTACAGGTGGGTAATGGGGATGCCCCACACCCTTGTCGGCAGACTGAGTAGCCACTTTGACCTTCACTTAGGACTTGTGGGGTGGTTGAGGCAGGAAGTATAACTTCAACGATTCAGCTTTGAATAGTTAGGAAAAACCACAATAATTTCTTTAATCAATTTCTATTTTTCCTAACCATACAAACCAGAGACCTTTAATGGAAGTATGACTTCAGCGATGCTGCAACGGCCACAAAGGTTTCTTAATACGGTAAACAAAGATAGCTGTCAGGTAAGGGTTGGGCCTGCCCACCCAGAAGGTGGAGGTACCTTCACTTCTAGGAGAAGGATACTCCAAAATCAAACTTTCTTCTTGCTCAGATGAAAAAATAACATACAGCTAAGAAATCAGAGTCCAGCAAGAATATCTTGATTTCCCAGGACCTAAAATCAGGAAGATAAGTTTCTCATAATGCTGCTCACTGACAAACACTTTTCCTTTGGACATTACAAAATCATCTTTAAGCAAAGGAGGGACTGTTTGGTCTACACCAAAGAGTGCGTATTTGAGTTTACCATTTATGATCCTGGGTTGTACCAGAATTGGTTGGTAATCTCAGTGTTGTCAGGTGTATGAGGACAGAGGAGAATATGTAATGAATAGACCAGACTATTTGGTGTATGTATAGACAACGGGAAAATGAACCGTGACCAATTATTTAACTTGATACAGATATATTTAGATACAACTTATATTTTCACTTATTCTGACGATGATAATGCTAGATCTGGTTCCATTGGCATCAATTAATTGGTGTAAACTTCGTTAACCATATCACCTAATGTTCGTAACTGTAATAAATGCAATATTGTATCAAGACTATAATCATCCCCTTATGGTCTAATGATAAAAGAGGGGCCTGATAACTAAAAGCGTGTATACTGTACATGTACTATATACTGTACGTCATTTGTGGACGTGATATGTTGGTGTTTGGAAGTAATAATTGATTGATTGATTTAAAGTTTTCAGGCATCCTGACATTTAAGGTCATTGATGCCGTTAGAAGTGATAAACATTGTTGCATATCCACTTCTGTGATGAGATATTAATGTATACCGTAATTTGTATAATAAATAAATAAGGATAACGGCCTAAATGACTCTCAGCCTTAAGGGATCATAGCCTAAAAAACTGTCTAGGCCAATTTTGAAAGTGATAATCAAGACATTTCCTTTTAAAGACACTACTTACGCTATTACAATTCCCAAGTTATTTGACTAACTTACTTTAAAAATGTTATTTTCATTAGTAAAATAAATTTTTGAATATACTTACCCGATAATCATGTAGCTGTCAACTCCGTTGCCCGACAGAATTCTACGGGAGGGATACGCCAGCTATCACTATACTAGAAGGGGGTGTACTCACCAGCGCCACCTGTGGCCAGGTACTGCAGTACTTCTTGTTGACACCACCTCAATTTTTCCTCGGTCCACTGGTTCTCTATGGGGAGGAAGGGTGGGTCAATTAAATCATGATTATCGGGTAAGTATATTCAAAAATTTATTTTACTAATGAAAATAACATTTTTCAATATTAAACTTACCCGATAATCATGTAGCTGATTCACACCCAGGGGGGTGGGTGAAAAACCAGTGTACATGACTAAAGGATAGCTAAGTATCCCGTATTTCATATAATCAGTTATTCAGAATAACAATGAAATAATAAGTACCTGGTAAGGAAGTCGACTTGAACCGTTACTCTGCCTTTAATAAGTTCGTCTTCCTTACTGAGCGCAGCGTTCCTCTTAGGAGGCTGAATCAACTCAAAGGTGCTAAAGTATACAGGGCTGCAACCCATACTAAAGGACCTCTACACAACCTTTAACCCAGGCGCTTCTCAAGAATGAATTGACCACCCGCCAAATCAAAAAAGGATGCGGAAGGCTTCTTAGCCTACCATAACAACCCAAAAACAACAATAAAAGCATTCAAGAGAAAGGTTAAACAAGGTTATGGGATTAAGGGAATGTAGTGGCTGAGCCCTCACCTACTACTGCACTCGCTGCTACGAATGGTCCCAGGGTGTAGCAGTTCTCGTAAAGAGACTGGACATCTTTAAGATAAAATGATGCAAACACTGACTTGCTCCTCCAATAAGTTGCATCCATAATGCTCTGCAGAGAACGGTTCTTATTAAAGGCCATCGAAGTGGCTACGGCTCTCACTTCGTGGGTCCTTACCTTCAGCAAAGCAAGGTCTTCATCCTTCATGTGAGAATGGGCTTCTCTAATCAGAAGCCTTAAATAATACGAAACTCCGTTTTTGGACATGGGCATCGAAGGTTTCTTGATTGCACACCATAAGGCTTCTGACTGTCCTCGTATAGGTTTTGACCTATTAAGATAATATTTCAGAGCTCTGACAGGGCAAAGAACTCTTTCTAGCTCGTTACCCACCATGTTGGAAAGGCTAGGGATTTCAAACGACCTAGGCCAAGGACGTGAAGGAAGTTCATTCTTAGCTAAAAATCCGAGCTGTAAAGAACATGTTGCAGATTCGGATGTGAACCCAATGTTCTTGCTGAAGGCGTGAACCTCACTAACTCTTTTAGCTGTTGCAAGGCAGACGAGGAAAAGAGTCTTGAGGGTAAGGTCCTTGAAGGAAGCTGACTGGAGAGGTTCGAACCTAGGAGACATAAGGAACCTTAAGACTACGTCTAGATTCCAGCCTGGAGTGGATAAACGACGTTCTTTAGAAGTCTCGAAAGATTTAAGAATGTCTTGAAGGTCCATGTTGGAAGAAAGGTCCAAACCTCTGTGGCGGAGAACTGAAGCCAACATACTTCTGTACCCTTTAATCGTAGGAGCCGAAAGGGATCTCTCATTCCTTAGATGTAATAGGAAGTCAGCTATTTGGGTTACAGAGGTATTGGTAGAGGAAACTGCATTGGCTCTACACCAGCTTCGGAAGACTTCCCACTTGGATTGGTAGACTCTACGAGTGGATACCCTCCTTGCTCTGGCAATCGCTCTGGCTGCCTCCTTCGAAAAGCCTCTAGCTCTAGCGAATCTTTCGACAGTCTGAAGGCAGTCAGCCGAAGAGCGTGGAGGTTTGGGTGTACCTTGTCTACGTGAGGTTGACGTAGAAGGTCCACTCTTAGAGGGAGAGTCCTGGGAACGTCGACCAGCCATTGTAGTACCTCTGTGAACCATTCTCTTGCAGGCCAAAGGGGAGCAACCAGCGTCAGCCGTGTCCCTTCGTGCGAGACGAACTTCTGAATGACTCTGTTTATGATCTTGAACGGTGGGAATGCGTAAAGGTCGAGATGGGACCAATTCAGCAGAAAAGCATCCACATGAACTGCTGCTGGGTCTGGAACTGGGGAACAGTACAAAGGAAGCCTTTTGGTCATGGAGGTGGCAAACAGATCTATCGTAGGTTGACCCCACAAGGTCCAAAGTCTGTTGCACACGCTCTTGTGAAGGATCCATTCCGTGGAGATGACTTGATCTTTTCTGCTTAGGCGATCTGCTGAGACGTTCATGTTGCCCTGAATGAACCTCGTTACTATAGTGAGGTTTAGACTTCTTGACCAAATGAGGAGGTCCCTTGCTATCTCGTACAGGTTCCTCGAATGGGTCCCTCCCTGCTTGGAGATGTAAGCTAAGGCTGTGGTGTTGTCTGAGTTCACCTCCACCACCTTGCCTAGCAGGAGGGACTTGAAGTTCATTAGGGCCAAATGAACTGCCAGCAGCTCCTTGCAGTTGATGTGGAGCGTTTCCTGTTCCCTGTTCCAAGTTCCCGAGCATTCCTGTCCGTTTAAGGTCGCGCCCCAGCCCGAGTCTGATGCATCCGAGAAGAGATGAAGATTGGGGGTCTGAATCGCTAACGATAGGCCCTCCTTGAGAAGGAGGTTGGTCTTCCACCACAAGAGAGTGGTCTTCATCTCTTTGGTGACAGGAATAGAGACTGCTTCGAGCGACAAATCCTTGTCCCAATGAGCTGCTAGATGGAATTGGAGAGGGCGGAGGTGGAGTCTCCCTAACTCGACGAACAGGGCTAACGAAGACAGGGTCCCTGTTAGGCTCATCCACTGTCTCACCGAGCAACTGTTCCTCTTCAGCATGCTCAGGATGCATTCTAGGGCTTGGCTTATCCTTGGGGCCGATGGAAAAGCCCGAAAATCCTGACTCCGAATCTCCATTCCCAGGTAAACAATGGATTGAGAGGGAATGAGCTGGGACTTTTCTAAGTTGACTAATAGACCCAGTTCCTTGGTCAAGTCCGAAGTCCAGTTGAGACTCTCCAGACAGCGACGACTCGTGGAGGCTCTCAACAGCCAGTCGTCTAAATAAAGGGAGGCTCTGATGTCCGATAAGTGGAGGAATTTTGCAATATTCCTCATCAGAAGCGTAAACACCATAGGAGCTGTGCTTAGGCCAAAACACAGGGCTTGGAATTGGTACACAACCTTTCCAAAAACGAATCTCAGGAAAGGTTGGGAGTCTGGATGAATAGGAACGTGAAAGTAAGCGTCTTTCAGATCCAACGAGACCATCCAGTCCTCCTGCCTGACCGCTGCTAGGACCGACTTCGTCGTCTCCATAGTGAACGTCTGCTTGGTGACATAAGCATTGAGCGCGCTGACGTCCAGCACCGGTCTCCAACCTCCTGTCTTCTTGGCCACCAGAAAGAGACGGTTGTAGAAGCCCGGGGATTGATGGTCCCGGACTATAACCACTGCCTTCTTCTGTAACAGGAGCGACACCTCCTGGTGTAACGCTAGCCTCTTGTCCTTTTCCTTGTACAGTAGTTGGGAGAGAGGTTGATGGGAGAAGTGGTCAGAGGGGGTCTGTGGCAGAATGGTATCCTGTAACCCTCCCTTAGCCACCTGACAGACTGGGCGTCTGCACCTCTTCTTTCCCAAGCTTGCCAGAAGGTCTTGAGTCTGGCTCCTACTGCTGTCTGGAGAGGAGGAGAGTCAGTGTTTGCCTTTTGAAGTCTTGGGACCTTTCCTAGACCTGCTCCTGGAAGAGTCTGGACGGGAGCTTCCTCGGCTGGGGGCTCTGCCACGAAAGGGCGGAATAAACCTTGTAGCAGGAGTATCAGCCACTGGGGTGCGGTAAGTCCTGGGAACTGAGGGAGCAACCTTAGCCTTACGAGCTGAAGAGGCCACAAGATCATGAGTGTCCTTTTGAATCAGGGCCGCAGACAAATCCTTGATAAGCTCTTCGGGGAACAAGAACTTAGAAAGCGGAGCAAAAAGGAGTTGGGACCTTTGACAAGGTGTGATGCTGGAAGAAAGAAAGGTGCAAAGTTGCTCCCTTTTCTTAAGAACTCCTGAAACAAACATTGATGCAAGCTCGCCGGACCCATCCCGAATTGCTTTATCCATGCAGGACATTATAAGCATGGCTGAGTCCTTGTCCGCAGGGGAGGTCTTCTTGCTCAAGGCCCCCAGGCACCAGTCAAGAAAATTGAAAATCTCAAAGGCACGAAATACACCCTTTAAGAAGTGGTCTAAGTCGGAAAAAGTCCAGCAGACCTTAGAGCGCCTCATCGCTGATCTACGAGGAGAGTCGACCAAACTTGAGAAGTCAGCCTGGGCAGAGGCAGGGACTCCCAAGCCTGGTTCCTCTCCTGTGGCATACCATACGCCCGCCTTAGAAGTGAGCTTAGTAGGTGGAAACATAAAGGAAGTCTTCCCTAGTTGCTGTTTGGACTGCAACCAATCCCCTAATATTCTTAAAGCTCTCTTAGAGGATCTAGCAAAGACGAGCTTAGTATAGGCTGACTTAACAGGTTGCATGCCCAGCGAAAACTCAGATGGAGGAGAGCGGGGGGTAGCAGAAACAAAATGGTCCGGGTATACCTCTCTGAAAAGAGCCAGGACCTTACGAAAGTCAATGGGTAGAGGGGAAGACTTGGGTTCCTCCACGCCCGAAGAGGGATCAAGGTGCGCAGCTTCCTCCTCAGAAACCTCATCACCAGAGTGTAGCGAAGTGAGAGGTAAAGTAACAGCGGTATGCTGAACAGCAGAATCTGAACAAGCGGGTGCATAAACGCTTGTGGATTCATCCTCAAGTCTCTGTTGCTGAGTTAAAACCTGAAGTTCAGGCTGCAAAGACTGGTCAAGAAGAGTAGAGGAAGGAAGGCGCATGGGTTGAGGTGGCTGACTCCTAGCATGAGCTTCCTGTCTCAAGCGTTGCGCTTGCTGCAAGGGTTGCGGATGCGCAGTAGCAGGTTCCTGAGGAGCGAGTTGAGGTTCCTGAGGTGTGAGCTGCGAGAGTTGAGGTAGTGGCTGCGCAGAACGCAGTTCCTGTCTCGCGAGTTGAGGTTCCTGAGGTGCTAGCCTCAAGAGTTGAGGCTCTCGCCTTGAGGAGAGTTGAGGTCGCTGCAGCGTGAGCTGAGGTGGCTGCCTCATGGATGGAAGAGGTTGTCGTACCTCAAGAGGTTGTTGCCTCGATGGTCTATCCGCAAGAGGAAGAGGAGGCAGTAAGGCATAAGACTCCTGCTCCCATTGTTGAGGTTGTCTTAAGGAAGGCTGAGGTTGCTGCACACCGCTGGAAACAGGCAACTCAGAACGCGGTAAGGTAGCCTGAGGAACCTCAACTTCGTACGCCTGGCAGACTGGACTGCGGTGAGGCGGAGCGCTCGCAGGAGGAGGTGTAACCTTCTCAGCCTGAAACTCTCGCATTAAGACCGCAAGCTGAGACTGCATGGACTGCAGCAAAGTCATTTTGGGGTCAGCAGACGCTAAGGTCTGCTGAGGCAAAGCCTTAACAGAAGATGAGGTCTGTTGAGGCATCGCCTTACCTCTCTTAGGAGGTGTGCAGTCACCTGATGACAGCGGAGAGTCAGAGCTAATCCAATGACTGCATCCAGGTTGTAGCACTCTTGAGGTCTGGACTCTACGTTTAAGAGGTCTTGAGACCTGAGTCCAGCGTTTTCTCCCCGACATTTCTTCTGCAGACGAGCAAAATAAGGGCTCAATCGTCTGCGGGTGGGAGTGACGGTCTCTGTTAGACACGCCCGCAACCACCGAGGATACTTCTGTGCGCCGATCAAGGCCTGCCGAACCCTTTTGCCCTTCGACATTGCTTCTCCCCTGGGCTTGGGAGCTTGCAAGAGGTCCCGGACTGGGAGGACGACTGGCACGCACAGAAGTACCCTCACGCACAACACTGACACTGACACTAGCACTCGGCACCGCACTGACACTAGCACTTGGCACAGCACTGGCACTATCACCTCCCACTGCACTTTTGACCTTAAGCTCTTTGACGTCTGCCAAGAGAGACTTATGGTCACTAACCACCGATTCCACTTTGTCACCTAAAGCCTGAATGGCACGCAAAACAACGGACATATCAGGTTGAGTACAAATAGTAGGTTCGGGGGTAGCCACTACAGGGGGAGGAAAAGGTTGAGGATCATGAGGTGAGGAAAAAAGCGAAGAGCGAGAAGAACTCCTCCTAACTCTCTCTCTCTCTAACTTGGTTGAATATTTAAGAAAACGAACAAATTCAAGTTCCGAAAGACCGACGCATTCCTCACATCGATCTTCCAACTGACAGGGTCTTTCCCTACAATCAGAACAAGCGGTGTGAGGATCAACCGAGGCCTTCGGAATACGCCTATTACAAGACCTACATCGTCTATGGGGTGGGGCTTGTGAAGGGTCAGACATCTTGAATCAAAGAGCTAGTCAAAGGGAATTCCAAATCAAGCAAAAGATCGTTACCATTAATCAAAACCAAATAAAAGCTATCTAAGCTAATAGAAGTTTCCAGTATAGCGAATAGCTGAAAATTTTAGAGAAATACTTCACCAAACCGTGAACAATACTCCAAAATCATAAGCGTATCCAAGAACGTCTTGCCGGAAGCACGACAGAGGAAAAATTGAGGTGGTGTCAACAAGAAGTACTGCAGTACCTGGCCACAGGTGGCGCTGGTGAGTACACCCCCTTCTAGTATAGTGATAGCTGGCGTATCCCTCCCGTAGAATTCTGTCGGGCAACGGAGTTGACAGCTACATGATTATCGGGTAAGTTTAATATTGAAAAAAGGATGCCATCATAATAATAATAGAAACAAGTTTTAACCTAGATTTGTGGTGGCCTATTGGAAACATCCCTGCCTGGCAATCGCTGGACTGGGGTTCGAGTTCCGCTCAAACTCGATAGTTTCTTGTAACATGTGCAACCTCACCATCCTTGTGAGCTAAGTCATTAGCACCCATTGCCTGGTTCTCCCTAGTCCTAGCTCAGGTGGAGAGGAGGGCTTGAGTGCTAATTGTGCATATATGGTCAATCCCTAGGGCATTATCCTGCTAGCTGGGGCATTGTCAAGGCCATTTGCCTCTTCGATTTATGAGCGGTCTTTAAACCTTTAATCTCTAAGGTCGTCATGTGTACTCACTCATCGCCGAACCCCGACTCAATTAATCTGACCTAGGACAGTTTTAAATCATCGGGGGCGTATGTATGTTAGCGGCCACCTGTGTGTATTACTGTCTAACTTAGAATATGGCAGTGTAAGGGGTAGGCCCCTGTTAGGTATGTAGATAAGGAAACTGTTTGTAGGTTAGGTTAGGGGAAGAAAGTTTAGGTTATTTAATGTCCATTTTTAATGAAGGCATGAGGAACTGGCCGCTGATATACAAAGGCTCCGATCATCGAATTTCTTAATAGATGGTGAACACAGGTAAAGTAAAAGGTTTTTCGTTACCAAACCAGCACTACCGAACGGTAATGCAAAGAAAAAAACCCAGTAATACAGAATACAAAAATATATTAACAACTTTGGATATACCAGGGTTAGCCTTACTTCCAGACTAAGATCAAAGAACTTGATTGCTTTGACGGGTATCTTAGGCTACAATCTTGCCTACTAGGTCAGCAAGTTAGCAACTCGATCACATGAGCTTACCTGTTTGGTCAACAATTCGATCATCTGCTCTGCCTGGAGAGCTCTCTGTTCCAGCATCTTAGTGGGTGAAGCTGACATCCTCAAGATGGAACTAAGAAATCTTACGGAGACCGCCACCGCAAAAAAAGTATAAAACACCGGAAGGTTACACGATCCAACAATACTTGCGAGCGTTCTGAAGCGCTCACGGACCTATTTACAAGACGTTGACGTGCTGCCAATTAATGTCTGGAGACGTTACCCACCAAAAGATGCTTTTGATCATGTTTCTCTATAACATTTATTTCATAAACATCTTTATCGCATAAAAATGAGTAGTAAATATTTCTATACAAGTTTTGAAATATGTATAATATCCATTTATTTCAATTTCTCTTAATAAAGTAAAAAATTAACTAAGGTGCTTCTCATTAAGCTTTATCTTATAAACATCTTCATCAATTAAAAAAATGTAGTAAATATTTTTATACAAGTTTTCAATATATATAATATCCATATATTTCCATTTCTCTTAATAAAGTACAAAAATAACTAAGGTGCTTCTCAATAAGCTTTATCTTATAAACAGCTTTATCAATTAAGAAAGTGTAGTAAATATTTTTATAAAAAATTTCAATATATTTAATATCCATTTATTTCCATTTCTCTTAATAAAGTAAAAAATTAACTAAGGTGCTTCTCATTAAGCTTTATCTTATAAACACCTTCAATTAAAAAATGTGTAGTAAATATTTTTAAAAAAAATTTCAATATATTTAATATCCATTTATTTCCATTTCACTTAATAAATTAAAAAAATAACAGGTGCATTTCCCTTCTTCCGTCATATTGAGAAACTTCATACTTTTCTTCGTCAGCCAATTAAAAGTTTTAATATATATATAATATTCATTTATTTCCATTTCTCTTAATAAAGTACAAAAATAACTATGGTGCTTCTCAATAAGCTTTATCTTATAAACATATTTATCAACTAAAAAAGTGTAGTAAATAATTTTATACAAATTTTCAATATATATATATAATTTCCATTTAATTCAATTTCTCTTAATAAAGTAAAAAAATAACAGGTGCATTTCCCTTCCGTCATATTGAGAAACTTCATATTTTTCTTCGTCAGCCAATTAAAAGCTGGTCAAAGAGAAGCGTTTTCAGTCGCGAAAAACCGCAACTTTAGTTTTATGTATTATTGGGAATTGTTCTGTATTAATTAAATTGTATTTATTGAAAAAGAAAAAAATAGTGAGTATGCTTCATAAAACTTACACTGAAATTTTCTATTTTTTATTATGTTTTATCTTTTTAATCATAATCGTAATACATCTGTAATATTTAATTTTTATAAAAGGAAACTACTCCATACGTTTGCCTGCTGTGCCTGTGAGCCAAATGCAAGCAAGATATTATCAGCGCCGGGTTAATCTAATTTTAGCAAAAGTGCTTGCAGCATGGTATCTATTGCGTCTTACAAAATGTTGCTATCAGCAACTCAAGATAACATTCATGACATATCGCTGGTGGGTAAACTCGAAGATTGCTTTTCCACTGCTCTTATTCTTGTCTCAAAAAAACTCGCACCAACGTTTTCTTTTGAAGGCAACTTGGTATAGTGAAACGTTTGTCGATATGGGTTTCCCGTTGTTTTACACGTGTTGAATTGGCTTCTTTCCTTCACTTCAAGATTTTATTTTGCTTTCATCCATTACTTTTATAACCTTATATCACTACGTTTGATATCTGTATTTACATTTTTAAATCAACTAAGGTTCTACCTTCCTGCAGTTTGGACTTAAGACTTTAATTAATTGTTTATTGTGATCATATTAAATTTATATCTATTTGTTAATATGAGACATCCTCTTAGACAAACTTCATTGTTATGGACTTGTCCATTTCTACATTTCTTCATATAACAATTATCAATTTCTATGGTTTACATTCCATTGGTTCTTTTCATCATATAGCCAACTTATTGATGACAATCAGTGTTTTCAATTTATTACATACCCGATACACGCTTTGCTGCCAATTTTCAGTCAGTAAACTTTTAGAAACGGTAATTTCTCCATTTCGAAGTTGAAAATGAGTTTGTTTCAAATGATTCTGGCCATTTATATCCTAAATATGTAGTTTCGAAGATAAAGGCCCCATCCAATAAAAACAAGTACAGTAGTCTATACAGGGGGAAAACTGAGTTTTGTCTGGAGAAACAGCAACTCCCAAAACTTGAGGATGTATCCTAACCTAACCCTCCCTAACCTGGCATATTGGGCCACAGTTAATAGCCTGACCCAACGGTAGCAAAGAACTCGTTGAACGTTTTATTCGACCAACTTCATCACATGACCTTGTTTTAGATTATTGGGTCTGTTATCCCTTTCTTAGTCAGAATCGGAGGTTCCAGATGTACCTTCGAGATTGCCCACTTTTTTATATATATATTTTAATGGCTTTTCTGATCCTATACTACAGTGGAATCCTACTCTCTACAAGACCTTCACAGACATTTTATCGTTTACATTCCAAGGCATTCAGCATTTCTGTCTCTAAATAGTTACATAATTATTAAATATGTGAAATTATATTGAAATTCATATTACATATTGCCCATTTGTCGTTATTCTGGCTTCGTCTTATTTTTTTTCGTCATCTTGCTTTTTGCAGAAATATACAGTATTCCATTCGATAGCAACAAGGTAGCAGTGTCTAGAGGGTAAAATTGTCAAGTCATATTTCATTTATTCCGCGATCGAACTGAAATTAGCTAATTTGATTAGAAGCACGGGGCAAAACTACTCTTTAGAGCAGTGGTTCCCAACCTTTTTTTCTATCATTTCCCCCCTGCACCTAGTTCAACCATCCAGATTTCCCCCTTCATGCCCCGCCCAGCCCTCATGCCCACTCGCCTTCCTCAGAAATGGGCATGATATTCCAATTCTCCCCTTGAATATCATGTCAGTGAGAAATGATATGATCATATCACAATTGAATGGCTAACAACAAATTGCCGCACATACTATGTGGACATTTTCCGCTTGTCTTAGTTAGTAGGTAGTGTAATTATTGCCCCCCTGGAAGCTTCAAATTTCCCCCCAGGGGGAAATTTTCCCCAGGTTGGGAACCACTGCTTTAGAGCCTCTTAATTGCAAGCTGACCATATTTTCCGACCGTTGCTATTTTGGCACACACCAAACGGAGAAGGAGAATCCTTACCCACTGCTTGGTAATGACCGACTCATTTTGGATTCTCTCGACTGCATAATATCAGCTCCTCTATCCCACACCAAGTTGATTGAATTGAATTGAATATAGGATTTAGGCATTAAGCCAAGCACTGGGGCATCAAAGGCCATTCAGCGCTATATAACGAAAATCATTCAATCATATCTGTACACTCACACCATTTAGTATCATTTTAACCTTTAATACAAATCGTAACACTTTCATACAATAAAATCTAGATGTGAAATAAATAGGGTTTAAAAGCGTAAAATAAATGGATAAATTAATAAAATCAATTATAGCTCGTAATATAACCCAATACTTTGTATACATTTTCTCAAGTTCAGGGTATTACAGTTTTCCCCCAGTATATCTCTTAAAGGTTTGTCCTGGAGTAAATGTGTCCTCCTCTGGAGATTAAAAACAGGACAATCGACTAAAATATGTTTAACATCCATTGTCACTTGACAGGTATTACAAAGAGGGGCCTGTCTCCCTTCCCCACTCTTCATTAAATAATTGTGCGTTGCCCACACCAAGTTACGAAATTCATTGATGTTATTTTCGTGATCCGTTTCTTCATTAGGGGTTAGAGTCCACTTGGTAGAACTTCAAAAGATGAAACTTGCAGCAAATGTTTTTATGTTGAAGAGGCTGACGTAAGTCTTTTTATAGTTTATGTATGAAATATCTCTTTTAATGTTGTTAATGTTTTTAAAATAGTTTGTTTTAATTGTTCATTACTTCTTATATCGTTTATTTATTCCCTTATTTACTTTCCTCACTAGGCTATTTTTTTATGTTGTGGCCCTTGGGCTTATAGCATCCTGATTTTCCAACTAGGGTTGTAGCCTAACTAATAATAATAATAATAATATTAATAATAATGATGATGATGATAATGATGATGATGATAATAATAGTGATTTAGATGGTGATGATTTAGATGATGATAATAATAATAATAATAATAATAATAATAATAATAATAATAATTATTATTATTATTATTATTATTATTATATTAATGTGCAAAACTGTTAATACTAATAATCTATACTTTATTCCAACAAACCAAAATGCAAAAATGGCACAATTTTAAAGGTATTTCATACTAAATCGTAACGTGAATGTCAAAGTAAAGAAGAAACTCAAGAATAAAGAAAAAAAGGTGTCTTTTGCCAACTGGGTTACGGGGTTTAGCTGGCCAGTAGGAAGTCTGAAACACGTTACACATTTTATTACTATTATTACTTGCTAGGTTACAATCCTAGTTGGAAAAGCAAGATGATATAAGCCGGGGCGCTCTAACGGGGAAAATAGCTCAGCGAGGAAAGGAAACAAGGAAACATAAAATATTTTAGGGACAGTAACAACATTAAAATAAATATTTCCTATATAAACTATAAAAACTCCAACAAAATAAGTGGAAGAAAAATAAGATCGAATGATGTGCCCGAGTGTATCCTCAAGCAAGAGAACTCTAACAGTGGATGCTATAAGCCCCGGGGCTCCAACAGGGAAAAATAGCTCAGCGAGGAAAGGAAACAAGGAAAAATAAAATATTTCAAGAACAGTAACAACATTAAAATATATATTTCCTTTATAAACTATATAAACTCCAACAAAATAAAAAGAAGAGAAATAAGATAGAATAGTGTGCCCGAGTGTACCCTCAAGCAAAAGAACTCCAACAGTGGATGCTATAAGCCCCGGGGCTCCAACAGGGAAAATAGCTCAGCGAGGAAAGGAAACAAGGAAATATAAAATATTTTAAGAACAGTAGCAACATTGAAATATATAATTCTTACATAAACTATATAAACTCCAACAAAATAAAAGGAAGAGAAATAAGATAGAATAGTGTGCCCGAGTGTAGCCTCAAGCAAGAGAACTCTAACAGTGGATGCTATAAGCCCAGGAGCCCCAACAGGGAAAATAGCTCAGCGAGGAAAGGAAACAAAGAAATATAAAATATTTCAAGAACAGTAACAACATTAAAATATATATTTCCTTTATAAACTATAAAAACTTCAACAGAATAAGAGGAAGAGATATGAGATAAGATAGTGTGACCGAGTGTTCCCTCAAGCAAGAGAACTCTAACAGTGGTAAGACCATGGTACAGAGGCTATGGCACTACCGAAGACTAGTAGAAATAATTGACTTGTTCTATTATTTGTGGGTGGAATTTTTAATTTGATTCCAATTTACCTTGAAAAAGCAGAAACATCGTCGAAAACTGAATTATTATTATTATTATTATTATTATTATTATTATTATTGGTGTTATTATTAATATTACTTGCTAAGCTACAACCCTAGTGTGAAAAGCAAGTTGCTATAAGCCCAAGGGCTCCAACAGGGAAAATAGCCCAGTGAGGAAAGGAAATAAGGAAGAATAAAATATTTTAAGCAAAGTGACAACATTAAAATAAATATTTCCTATATAAACTATAAAAAACTATAAATATCTCCAACAGGGAAAATGGTCTAGTGAGGAAAGGAAACAGGGAAATAAGAGAAATAATTAACAATTAAAATAAAATATTTAAGAGCATTAACAACAATGGAAATAAATGGAAAAAACTGTAGTTTGATTATAATTTTTAGCCTAAGTACGGTAATATCGAAAGCAGACATACCGACAATAAGCGTGGGGTTGTGGCACTAGAATAGCTATGATAATGGGGTATCTAAGGTAAAAACATTTCAGGGTCTTTCATGTTAGGTAACACGTTTTCGCTGCTAGTTGGTTGCTAGGCATGGCTCTTGGTCCAACTTCAAAGTCCTCATTACTGATAAAAGATATTTCTATCGCTGCTTCATAGCTGCTTGACATTGTTTGCTTGCTTTCTGCTTGACGTATAGAGCTGGCAAAAATGTCGACTGCAGTCAATAACTGTCAAAAAATCACGTGTTTCTATTATTGTAGCATTTTCTTGCCCCCGCCAACAAACTTGAGGAGAATTCATGCTTTAACACCCTTTTGTGTGTTTGTTTGTTTGTGAAAAGCTTCCTGGCCATAATTTTAATCGTAGAGTAATGAAACTTGTAGGGATTAACTGTTATGTAAAAAGCTGTAAATTATTAAATTTTGGAAGGTCAAGGTCACAGTCAAGCAAAATATCCAATTCACGTAAGCAGCCATACGTTTGGACATCGTTGTCACAGAAACTTCAAACTTGGTTCATATTTGAGTTTATGAGCATCCACGCCAATTAATACATGTTAAGGTCAAAGGTCAAGGTCACGGTCAAGTAAAATATACAATTCACGTAAGCAGCCATAAGTTTGGACATCGTTATCACAGAGACTTCAAACTTGGTTCATATTTGTGTATGAAAATCCACGCCAGTTAATACATGTTAAGGTCAAAGGTCAAGGTTAAGGTCGAGAAATAAGAAGCCGGGATGGAGGTCTGCGCTCTACTGAGTGGCCCCTCTGGTTCTATTCAGTGTTTCAGGTATCAACTGTTCTTCCTCTCAGGCAGTTTCATGAAGCATTCACTCACCACTCCAATACTCCTCATATTAATCCATTAAACATCTTAATGCTTTCTTCGGGTGACAAGACAGTCCCTAATTCATCTCAGATTTGCATAAACCGCTTATTTTACTTTGCTGACTGAAAAAAAAAAAAAAAAAAAAAAAAAAAAAAAAAAAAAAAAAAAAAAAAAAAAACGCAGGACGCAGACTTCTGTTTCTTCTCTCTTGTCAGAATGTTCTTTCCAAATCCACCGAGTGCAATGTCGTGAGAGATAATCTCTCCATTCATTTAAAGGCCGCTCGTGAATGGCAGAGGTAAGGAGCAGTGACAATACCCTTGATACTGACCATATATATATATATATATATATATATATATATATATATATATATATATATATATATATATATATATATATATATATATACAGTATATATATATATATATATATATATATATATACACGAGTATATATATATATATATATATATATATATATATATATATATATATACACACATACATATATATATATACACACACATATATATATGTGTATATATATATATATATATATATATATATATATATATATATATATATATATATATGATCAGCGCCCAAGCTCTCTCTGAACCCAAGCTAGGACCCGGGAGGTCCAGCCATTGGCTGATGATGACTCAGCAGTTGGACCTATAGGCTCCCCCAACCCCCTCTCTAGCTCGTAATTTGGTGAGATTGAAGACACAACAAGAAACTATTCTATTTTGCTCAATTTACTCATTAACTTTTCTTTCTATTTAATTACTTTACTTTTACTTTAAGAGCTACTTTCTTGGCCCTATCACACAGGGGAACTTTACACTCTACAGTAACTATAGTCAATTCTTTTTAGCGAGGCAGATTTGCACCGACTCGCAGCGGTGCCCTTTTAGCTCGGAAAAGTGTCCTGATCGCCGATTGGTTGGACAAGATCATTCTAACCAATCAGATAGCAGAAAGCTTTTCCGAGCTAAAAAGGGCACCGCTGCGAGTCAGTGCAAATGCGCCTCATTAAAAAAAAATGAGTATACAAGATCAGTTTCCAGTATACTCTCTTAGGTATTTAGAGTACCACATTACGTATTAAATGTTTATTGTCAAATCCACATTATCGAAGCACTTACAGAACAAGAAAGTTTCCCGTTTCTTATTGGTAGCCTTAATATCTTCAGTCTTTTAAATGTCTAATGGTAAGCAGCTCTTCTAGGAGAAGGACACTCCAAAATCAAACCATTGTTCTCTAGTCTTGGGTAGTGCTAAAGCCTCTGTACCATGGTTCTACACTGTCTTGAGTTAGAGTTCTCATGCATGAGGGTACACTCGGGCACGCTATTCTATCTTATTTCTCTTCCTCTTGTTTTGTTAAAGTTTTAATAGTTTATTTAGGAGATATTTATTTAAATGTTGTTACAGTCCTTAAATTATTTTATTTTTCCCTATTTCCTTTACTTACTGGGCTATTTTCCCTGTTGGAGCCCCTGAGCTTATAGCATCCTGCTTTTCAAGCTAGGGTTGTAGGTTAGCTAGTAATAATAATAATAATAATAATAATAATAATAATAATAATAATAATAATAATAATAATAATAATAATAATAATAATAATAATAATAATAATAATAATACAGAAATGACTGAGGCAAAGGCTTAACTAATAATAATAATACAGAAAGGACTGATACAAAGGGTTGACTAATAATAATAATAATAATAATAATAATAATAATAATAATAATAATAATAATAATAATAATAATAATAATACATAAATGACTGAGGCAAAGGGTTGACTACCTCTGAACTAAACCTTTCCCGTTGCTGTGCTCGGATCCTGGAAGGGTTGTCAAGTGAATGGAACCTTTGCTTTCTCTTCCTCTTTTTTTTTTTTCAGATACGTAGAGACGTGAACTCTCTTGGGGTAGTCAACCCTTCGCATCAGTCCTTTCTGTATTATTATTATTATTATTATTGTTGTTGTTGTTGTTGTTGTTGTTGTTGTTGTTGTTGTTATTATTATTAGTCAACTCTTTGCATCAGTCATTTCTGTATTATTATTATTATTATTATTATTATTATTATTATTATTATTATAAATATTTTCCGTTTATTATTATTATTATTATTATTATTATTATTATAAATATTTTACGTTTACTATTATTATTATAATTATTATTATTATTATAATTATAATTTTTATTATTATTATTATTATTATTGTTGTTGTTTTTGTTGTTGTTGTTATTTTATTATTATTATTATTATTATTATTATTATTATTATTATTATTATTATTACTTGCTAAGCTACAACCCTAATTGGAAAGGTAGCATACTATAAGCCCGAGGGTTCCAACAGGAAAAATAGCCCGGTGAGGAAAGGAAACAAGGATAAATAAAATATTCTAAGAAGAGTAACAACACTATATAAACTATGAAAACTTTATCAAAACAAGAGGAAGAGAAATAAGATAAAATAGTGCGCCCGAGTGGTACCCTCAAGCAAGAGAACTCTACTCCAAGACAGAGAAAAACCATGGTACAGAGGCTATGGCAATACCCAAGACTTTGTATGAGTCTTTTCTGTATAATAATAATAATAATAATAATAATAATAATAATAATAATAATAATAATAATAATTATTATTATTATTATTATTGTGGAGAATTTTTTAATGGTTACGTTCTGAGTGGGAACTTAGTCCGGGAAAGTCTCCTTATAACAGTTACATAAAGTTCAACAGGGGAGGATAGGAGCACTTACTCTCGGGGCACAAACACCCTGCTAATACTTTACTGTCACAATTCACTAACCATCACTCACATACAAAAGGGAAATTTTACTGTCCAGAGGCCTAAGCACTCCACACGTAGGATTGAGAATAATTTATGGCCTACTCTAGCTTTGTCAGGTCTATAGTCATTTCATTCTCAGGCTCTGTTCCGGCTCCGTCCCAGCTACCCCAATGAAATGCTGGACAGTTATTTTACGTTAATGTAAGGTAGACAAAATCCAAAATGGGAGCAGTGATGTAAAGTAGTTTAAAAGTTTAAAGATAAGGATCTTTACCTTCGAAGCAAATATATTAATGCAAAGTTTCTCGCTGTTACCACCTATAGACTTACTCTTCAAATATTGGGTATTTTGTCCCGTGATCAATTATTCATTTCACACATTAAAATAAATGAGGGAGCAAAAATACTAAGGAGGTTTAATTAACCTAATATTGATTTATTCACAATTTACATTAAAACAAAACGGACATCTTAACAAAGACAAAAATGGAATTAAAAGAGATGCAATTCAAATAATGAAAATGATGGGTTAGACACGTGGTCTGCAACAATCAAAATCAAAATAGGGTCTGGCACGTGGCCCACGTGACCCAGAGACTATGTTAGTCTCAAAAGGCAAAAAATTGTATCGAAAAAATATATATACACACAATCCCACCGCACACAGTCCGAATAGTGTAATTAGCCAGGTACCCTATCAAGTTAAATTTAGTCTAAGCTAATAAAAAATGGGGGAAAACTAAATGGCCATTGATGTAGTACCTGCACTCCTTTGAAGTTTAGTCCTATGCCCGTGATAGCTGTTGACCTGGTTGTCGCACTAATTTCTTGCCTGGCTCACCCCAAGAATTCTCACTGTAGCTGTAACTAGGTACACCAGGGACCTCTTCTCAATCTCTCCGACCGGCAGCAACAGGACTCGTTGGTGAGACACGTTTTGGAAGAGAGAATGGGGTGAGCCAGAATTGGCCGGGTTCAATGACCAGGCAGGTCAGCAGGCCAGGGCAGCTCCTCGTAGAATGTGGTCGACACTACGGTCGAAGAGATAACCTCGCTTCACCTTGCCAAACAAGTGACGGTCATGATGCGCATGGTAATCCATTGGGGTTGCCATATCGGGACTTAAGGACAGGGCAATATATTGTTGAAAGGAGTGCAGAGGAGGCAGGATTTTGTACTAAATACTCAGATAAATCTTGCTGCTCTGAGGGAGGTTATATATACAGCAATCCTACCTATTCTGGCTTGCTAAAAATTAATACTTAAAATGATTAATTAGCAATGGACTGGTACGATGAGCATACATCTTAAAATTAACAAACCTTAATTGGTATTGAGAAATATAAGATGCATTAATTCAGCAGTATTGGAATTGATATAAAAATGTAGTTTAGGAATTTTAATCTCGACCCATGTAGTTTAAGGAAAGAACCAACATACGCCGTGGTTACACTAAGGCCCTCTAACGTGCGTATCTACGCTGTGACGTCACGAGCATGGCGTGCGTCACTGTCAACAAGTTTAGATTAGTCCTCCCTATGTTTCGTTAAAGAAAACTAGATGTAGGAGAGAATTTTTAAGGGGTAGCTATAGTATTAGTAGAAGAGCTAAAAATACGATTAAAAGAAGAAGAGTGAAGAAAATTCTTCACACCCTGGGGATAAAGGGGAGAAAAAAGGGAGAGGGGTTAGTTCCGGCAAATGTGATTCAACTACTTGTTAGTATGAGCGAGATAAGGTTACTGGCTGAATGATGAGTGAAGTTGTTCTTCACATCATCGTCCGTTTAAAGTTAACAAAACGCCTTTAACGTTAATTGAAATCAATTGAATCAAAAGTTATACTTTCACGTGAATTTGGGGAAAATTGAACCACGCAGGCAATGTTTCACGGAAGCGTTAATATAAGTAAATGATCAGTGTTAACTTGAAACGTACGATGCAATAGTAATTAAAGGATTAAAAACACTCAATTCTTCCCACCCTAGGGGTACGGATAGAGCAAACAAAACAAAAGCCAATAACGGTCGAGTTCAGCAACAAGTCAGGCCAAATGACAAATTAAAAATTATGGGGGTGAATCCCAATCCCGGTCTGACACCCAACGTTTTACATAAAATATTTCTACAAATAAAATTACTGGCGTACTGAAAACTTTGTATTTGTCGCCTGACAAAAGGAGAAAAGTTATCTTATTCTCAGCGTAAAAATTGGAAAAATCATCTGACTCTAGTTTGAATGACAAAGTGAGACGAACTAGGTCCATGGGGACATCGTATTTCTGACAGCTAAGGTCTTGGATGTCATCTTCAAGGGAAATGTTTGCACGGTGAACATTAAAAACAAAGCTTAATTTCAGCACGAGCTGAAGGATGTCAGGGGGATTATAGCAACATGACAAGTTGTCAACGCAAAAATTAAATTTACGCTTTGAGGTTAAAGCAAGTGATTGACTGAAAAAATGCTGCTGAATGACTTGGCAAAAATAATAAAGGCTTACAGCTGTGCCATACAAAAGTGAATGAAAACAATGAATGATGTTCATGGTACTGTTATCCTCAAGCAAAGTGAATCGTAAACAGGCTCTAAGCTCCGGTGCTAGGTCTACATGTGTGACCTTCGCTAAATCCACCGTCAGTGCGCAAGGTTCATTTCTGACTGCTAAGGTCTTAACCTTGCGATCACGCGGCTCTTTCTGAGGGCGGGTTTGAAATCCTAACGGGGATGGTTTAGCTTTGACACGGGTTGGAGCGGAAGTTACGGGCTTAAGAATAGGACAATCAGGCAACGTGAGCACTGGTCCATGGGATGGTACGATTTTAATGAATGAATCTACTACCGGTACAGGCCTCTGCTGGCCATCACGCACACGGTTAAGTTGTGTGGTATCTGCGCTACCACTTGGGGGGTCCATGTTAAGACTATGAATGGTATTTCCTACGGGACGGACTGTCACCGGCGGCAAAGACAAAGGGGGTTGAGGGCGATTAAACACTGGCGGCTTAAGGTTTGGAGATGAGGATAAAGCAGGTGGGGCTGACTCAAAATTACTAATCGTATGCCGTGTTGGCAACATAGTATTGGAATGTGAAGATTTTACAGGTTGAGGAATTGAGACAAAATTGTGCTTGACGGCTGATATATTAGAAGTAACAATTAGGGGACTATTAATAGCGTTTACAACTGGACGTGTCACTGAAGGTTTTACCCTTGAAGAGGAACACGATTGATTATCTTTAATTATTAAATTGGGATGAGCCATGAGGCTATTAAAGGCAATTTCAATTTTACTTGAACAGGCAGCAAGCACGGGATAATTTAATTTAACAATAGGATGGTCGTAATGACGTCTCCAAAAATTCTTGTAATGGTTAAGTTCGTCTCTTACTTTACCAATAAGGGTTTTGAAATGATTTACGGCTTCTGGACCCATGCTGGGAAAATCTACAGAAGCCAGACCATGAAGTGCTAGGTCTGCGTCCTCACAAACAAAGGTGAACGTCAACTCCTGTTCCTTAAGCCTAGCGTTAATCTCCTCGGGGCTAAGCGTTTCCGCCTTAGGCGGTGAAGGGTTGTTTACGTTAAACATGAAGTCCGCCATCTTGGATTGACCACGTTTGATGAACGGATTCGTAAAACAAAACAAGGGATAAATCTGAATTTTAAAGGAATGTAAAAATGAAACTTTACAAATTTACAAGGTTGATAATTAAACATTTAAATTTACTAATGATGAGAAAAAATGGTTAAATGGACAAAAAACATATAAATCATGAAATTACTTTAAATTTCAAAGTGACCGGGTCCAACAAAGCAGACGATGCCCAGGTCACGTGACGTTAAAAACTTTGCTAAATTTAATTATATACGCACCTGGCGATAAATGATTGATCTAAGTTACTTGAAAGTAAAACATTAGAAAGCACATGGGCTTATGAATGCAAAGTATTAAGTAAAAAGTTAAATTAACAGGTCGAGGCTGACACTGTTGTGACGATTTCACAATTACGGGCACACTAAGGCGACCACTGATCTATTCAAAATGTAGATAGGCGCACAAGGCAACGACTTTAAAGTGCACTCACGTGGAGGCTAAACAAAATGAAATTTCCCTCACGCGGAGGTAAAACAAAAATATCCTCGCTAAAGGACAAAAACAATATTTCCTCGCTAAAGGAACTTAAATGAACTACACGAAGTTATTTACTTACGGTAGCAAACAATTACGAACCCTTAGTTTGGGCTGTAAACAAGATCCGCCATCTCGGAACAAACACGTGGAATGAAACGGACTTGGTGTTATTAAGTTTCTACGTTATTTGTAAGAACACTTAAAATTATGCTGCGCCAATTCGCTCTTTAGGACAAGGACATGTGCTAGGTATACGGGAACATTAGTTAGAAAGGTTAAAGTTGGTTAGGGAAGGTAAACGACACAAAGGAAGGTAGACCAAGGTACAAAATGTTACAAATTAGATGCTTAGCTAGCAAAATTAGTTGACAGGACGAGTACACCGGCGCTCTAGCTGAGCAGTAAACACGGGCGTCTGAACAACAAAAAACCTTAGTTCAAGTAGCTTAGAACTTTCTGGTATAAGTGGATTCCGCCACACGTGGGTGAACGGATCCGAGACAGAGTGAAGTTCCTACGACAAATTCTAGTCTTTCTATAGAGAACATTCAAGCAACAAATTAACCTGGTTACGTAGCTCTTTCCTTAAACACGTGGTCGATACAAAAAGATCATGTTGATTACAAATTTCTCTTCCCAATTAAAGTCTGGGCTTTACACATTCGACAAACTGGCTGTGTGCGTGTGGGTAAGTGATATAGCGAGTTACTATATGCTTAATCAAGCTGATTAATTACGTTAATGCTTCACAAGTCAAAGGTAATAGATCCGGTTCGAAGGACCACTCGTGTGGAGAATTTTTTAATGGTTACGTTCTGAGTGGGAACTTAGTCCGGGAAAGTCTCCTTATAACAGTTACATAAAGTTCAACAGGGGAGGATAGGAGCACTTACTCTCGGGGCACAAACACCCTGCTAATACTTTACTGTCACAATTCACTAACCATCACTCACATACAAAAGGGAAATTTTACTGTCCAGAGGCCTAAGCACTCCACACGTAGGATTGAGAATAATTTATGGCCTACTCTAGCTTTGTCAGGTCTATAGTCATTTCATTCTCAGGCTCTGTTCCGGCTCCGTCCCAGCTACCCCAATGAAATGCTGGACAGTTATTTTACGTTAATGTAAGGTAGACAAAATCCAAAATGGGAGCAGTGATGTAAAGTAGTTTAAAAGTTTAAAGATAAGGATCTTTACCTTCGAAGCAAATATATTAATGCAAAGTTTCTCGCTGTTACCACCTATAGACTTACTCTTCAAATATTGGGTATTTTGTCCCGTGATCAATTATTCATTTCACACATTAAAATAAATGAGGGAGCAAAAATACTAAGGAGGTTTAATTAACCTAATATTGATTTATTCACAATTTACATTAAAACAAAACGGACATCTTAACAAAGACAAAAATGGAATTAAAAGAGATGCAATTCAAATAATGAAAATGATGGGTTAGACACGTGGTCTGCAACAATCAAAATCAAAATAGGGTCTGGCACGTGGCCCACGTGACCCAGAGACTATGTTAGTCTCAAAAGGCAAAAAATTGTATCGAAAAAATATATATACACACAATCCCACCGCACACAGTCCGAATAGTGTAATTAGCCAGGTACCCTATCAAGTTAAATTTAGTCTAAGCTAATAAAAAATGGGGGAAAACTAAATGGCCATTGATGTAGTACCTGCACTCCTTTGAAGTTTAGTCCTATGCCCGTGATAGCTGTTGACCTGGTTGTCGCACTAATTTCTTGCCTGGCTCACCCCAAGAATTCTCACTGTAGCTGTAACTAGGTACACCAGGGACCTCTTCTCAATCTCTCCGACCGGCAGCAACAGGACTCGTTGGTGAGACACGTTTTGGAAGAGAGAATGGGGTGAGCCAGAATTGGCCGGGTTCAATGACCAGGCAGGTCAGCAGGCCAGGGCAGCTCCTCGTAGAATGTGGTCGACACTACGGTCGAAGAGATAACCTCGCTTCACCTTGCCAAACAAGTGACGGTCATGATGCGCATGGTAATCCATTGGGGTTGCCATATCGGGACTTAAGGACAGGGCAATATATTGTTGAAAGGAGTGCAGAGGAGGCAGGATTTTGTACTAAATACTCAGATAAATCTTGCTGCTCTGAGGGAGGTTATATATACAGCAATCCTACCTATTCTGGCTTGCTAAAAATTAATACTTAAAATGATTAATTAGCAATGGACTGGTACGATGAGCATACATCTTAAAATTAACAAACCTTAATTGGTATTGAGAAATATAAGATGCATTAATTCAGCAGTATTGGAATTGATATAAAAATGTAGTTTAGGAATTTTAATCTCGACCCATGTAGTTTAAGGAAAGAACCAACATACGCCGTGGTTACACTAAGGCCCTCTAACGTGCGTATCTACGCTGTGACGTCACGAGCATGGCGTGCGTCACTGTCAACAAGTTTAGATTAGTCCTCCCTATGTTTCGTTAAAGAAAACTAGATGTAGGAGAGAATTTTTAAGGGGTAGCTATAGTATTAGTAGAAGAGCTAAAAATACGATTAAAAGAAGAAGAGTGAAGAAAATTCTTCACAATTATTATTATTATTATTACTTGCTAAGCTACAACCATAGTTGGAAAGGCAGAATGCTATAAGCCCGAGATCTCCAACAGGAAAAAATAGCCCAGTGAGGAAAGAAAATAAGGAAACTACAAGAAAAGTAAATAACAATTAAAAGAAAATATTTTAAGAACAGTAACAGCACTAAAATGAATAATTTATAAAAACTTTAAAGAGACAGGGAAATAAAACAGAATGGTGTGCCCGAATGTACCCTCAAGCAAGACAACTCTACCCCAAGATAGTGAGAGACCATGGTACAGAGGCTATGCCACTACACAAGATTAGAGAACAATGGTTTGATTTTGGAGTGTCCTAAATTTTTCTTAAGATCCACGAATGTTTTTAAATATATTTTGATCAAGGAAAATGAAGTAATTTATTTTTAGTCTGGTTCACAAGGCACTGGAAGGGTTGGAAGACCCAGGCCTACATGGCTGAGGAGTATGAAGCGAGAAGTAGGAGATGATGAATGGAGAAGTATTGATTTAAAAGCTCAAGATAGAGACGAGTGGCGAAATCTAACCGAGGCCGTTTGCGTTAATAGGCGTAGGAGGAGATGGAGATAATAATGAGGTCTGCTTATAGCTTTTTCCCGTGATTTTTCTGTGCATTCCTCATAATACTGGACGTAAGTATACCAATGTTCACAGTACCCGCATTAAATCCATGTGACAGTCTCTCATATGTCAATACAGTCAAGAATGGTGTTTCAATCCCTTAGATTTTATACAATATTTATTCACCCAAGTAACCCCCGTGGTAGATTAACATCTGCTGCCAGTTGCTATGCTGCATTTACCAAACGATTTTCATTATTTGGATTAAAGAAAATACTAATAACGTTTCAATTTCATACATATAGACGATTTTCAAGGCCGTCAACCTTCCATCTGATTTGCGTTGATCATTTGATTACTCAATGACCCTATTAATAGAAATTGTTATTCTTAATTTTCAAAACTCTCGGTAAAATGTCCCTGGTTTTGTTAATTTCTCAATCTGACCTGTGTTGACGCGTTAATGAAATTACAAAGGGGAACATTTACTGTTCTATTGGTTGTGCTTCGCAATGCCATTCTAATTCCGAATGAAACAAGAAACAACTAAAGTGATCGAAGTTGGCGCAGCGTTCAATGTCAGGTTCTCACGGAAATCTCAAGTGACTAAATTTACTCAGCTATTTTCTACCTTAAAAAAGCACATACCGTCCTATTAAAAATCATATATATTTAAATTTCTGCATTATATATCTCATATCAACAACTGGATAAATGAAAGTTGTGATTATCTCTAAGGATTTCTCAGATATTGAAGGAAATACAAACGTGTGTAGCATAGTCGTCTGTTTCGTCATCACGTCCCACGTTGACCAACCTTGCCGAATCGCGACACACGTCAATTCCTCGTATTGATTTTCGTAAATAGATGCGCTTGCATCACATTTTTGCATAGCAGAAGGAAGCATTTACACACGACGACGTTACTTACAGTGACGTAACACTTCGAGAATAGAAAGCAAAGGTGGAAAACGAGAAGGCTTTTGTGTAAACATTTCTTCCGGTGTTGGCCAGCCCGAGGAGTCACTTCTAACTATGGCTACAAGAGGATAGGACATACAGATACAACGCTCTACGAGTTTCGTACTTTTTCCCCCAACACTTGTTTTAATTTTTCTCGAAGACGTTCTCCCAGCGATGCAGATGAAGTAAACAGACGTAAGTAAATGAGGTCAACATGTTGAATCAATACCTTTTTCCACGTAGGCGTCTGTCAAAGTATGATGCAACACTGAAATCCAAAGGTTTCGTCATTGTTTTCATGAGTTGAATATGTGCTTGGGAGTCTCAGTCAAGAGTTGGACATGGCCAGAGGACAGTCTGTCATAGTGTTGAGGTTTCTTTGCCCTTTTAGAAGTGAAGTGCACCTTAGGTTGACATCCAGAGAGCTTAATCCTTAAGCTGCTTCTGCGTACGAATTTGCGGTAGGTTCTATGTCCAAATTTTATCGGTAGGCCTCTACGGTATCTACAGGCTCCCTATGTTGTCCCCCTATCAGTGTTTTATGGAAGGACCTTGTCTTTTAAGCTATTTATTTCGAGTAGAAATCCAGACAGGAATAGCTTAAACCGCTCGTATAAATATCGGTAAATGACATTTTCAAACCTGTGATACAATGTATGACTTGTCCTCGTCAAATATTAAAGCCTGGTGCCTTTAAATATTCTAATGAATTAATGAATTTTATTGTACATTTCTCATGTTTTCCATAAATACTAAAGCTATTATCCAAGATTGGTTCGTGAATGTTTCTTTTTTTAAATTTGAAACTAGCTGATGCAATATTGTTTAAAGTGACGCAATATTCCTGCGACTGGGTTGTCAAGGGAATGCTATTTCCTTGATCATTTTATTGAATAGGTTTTTTGTTTAATTTTAATATTTGAGTGATTAGTAAATGAAGACAGACATTGTCATTGGCAGTGCGATCAAGATGTATTATAATCGAGTAGCCCAAGGAATTAACACTGATATCCTTGGCTATTTCAATCATCAAATCACAAATTAGGTACCCTTTTTATTGTATATAATTAGTAAATTCTTTAAAAGGCTTTTTAAGGAATACTGTAAAGGTTTTTCGTTTAATGGAAAGATATCCTGCAACCAAGCAGTCCTTGTGACAAGGGGAATTCCATATGTGTGACCTACGCTATTTGATACTTCCGCTGTTACGAACATGCTGCATTTCGTGCTGTTTAAAAGGCTGTCTTTTGAATAGCCCTGGACTTTGAAGAAAATTAGTTAGCATATTTGTAACGTTGAAATGCGCTGGTTGGATATTTCATCGTGATAATTATTGGTAGTTAGTAGTGAAATAATTTTTAAAATTCCCACTTGTAAATTAGTTAATTTTATCTTAGTAAAATGCATTGGAATGGTTTTTTTTTCGTCTTAGAGATACTTTGAATAATTTTCCAAGGTATATTATGTGGATAACATAGCCAGCTGAAATTTAATAATTTTCATGTAATCTATCTTGGTTATTATGTTCATTTGAATATTTTATTTGGGTTAATAAATTAGGGAAGCGGCGAGTGTGTGGGGATAATGAACATTTGATTATAGAGTAATTTTTTTGCCAGTAACATTCCATGTAATAACATGCGAGTAATATTTATCTTCATTAATTGACGTTTTCATATATGAGCCTGTTCTATATATATATATATATATATATATATATATATATATATATATATATATATATATATATATATATATATATATATATATATAAAATGCCACATTTGATTTTGGTCTGGGACCCAAGGTCTATAGAGATATTAATAGATCTTAGCCAAACCTACGTGGGCTTCAGACCAATGACCTGTCTGAAGGAGGTGGTGTGGTGAAAGTTGAAATGTGTCTTATGAGCGAAGAGTCACCCTAGGGGTATCTGCCACCGGATATTTGAACAAATTCGTTGTGTATAACTGAATCTCATTGTTTACATTTAGACCGTTGGTGGAGCTAGTGATATGGTTACAGTCTTGCTTTACTTCTTTCAACTTTTATATAGCTGAACTTGAGCCCTGAATGGCCTTCACTGGCCCCAACACCAGGTCATGTAGCGCAGATTCATAAAACCCAATTCATTAGTTGGTATACTGTAAAGTTTTTATTTTTATTTCACCGGGTCTAGTCTTGATACTTAAGCTTTCAGTTAGCTTTAGGCACTTTGTTTAAAGGCCACTTATGAGTGACAGGGGCAAGGGACAGTAACATTGCCCTATCAAGCAAGACAATGCCCTTAGAGACTGACCATATTGCATATGATTAGCACCCATACTACCTCTCCATCCAAGCTAGAACCAAGGAGGGTCAGGCAATGGCTTCTGATGACTCGGCAAATAAACCAACAGACTCCCCTAAACTTACATTCACTGGATCGCGGTGTAATTGAAAAAAAAATCTTCTGTTTTTATTATATACAGATTTGTCCATTGGTTCATTACAGTTAGCATTAAAATACTAACGTTAGATTACTATTGCAATATCAAAGTCCATTATATTATCTCGGCATAAGCTTTATCGAATGAAATAGTTTAATTTACCCCTTCCACAAAACTTCGAAATGAGACCTTAAACAAATTTTATCACTTAAAGCTATAGCTCTCGAAGTCACCGTCCCTAGACAGCTCTCCATTGTTTACAATCGGACGACACGAGGAGATTGCTGCACGACCCCGTTGAAAAGGAAGGGTTGAGTTGTCTCTCCTTGGAGCAACTGGTTAGGTTGCTTTCTTGTGTAAGAAGGCCTACGTGATTCAAGAAGCGTACCAGTTTAAAGCCGTTCCGCTCCATGATTACGTAGAGAGAGAGAGAGAGAGAGAGAGAGAGAGAGAGAGAGAATAAAATTGTAGGTATTCAGGCAGGCGTTCTATTTTGCTTTGAGAGAGAGAGAGAGAGAGAGAGAGAGAGAGAGAGAGAGAGAGAGAGAGAGAGAGAGAGCTTTTGCGCTTGAATACAATAGTAAAGTTCAGGCAGACGCTCTATTTTGCTTTGAGAGAGAGAGAGAGAGAGAGAGAGAGAGAGAGAGAGAGAGAGAGAGAGAGAGAGAGTTCGCGCTTGAATACAAGGGGTAGGTAAGGTTCAGGCAGACGCTGTATTTTGCTTTGATAGTGGAGGACTATAGATTGCAGGAAACCTTTATTAGTTGCATCCTGTGCTTGGATAGAAACAGAAACATAACGCAGCTGCTTTATATTGTATATTCTGTTCTTCCACAGTTTGTCTAGCTTATATGGCGTTTAATTATAATTAGAGGATCGTAATTTGGTTTGAATTTAACATGAGTTTCTTGCAAACTTATTGAATCCAAGGAAGATAATCAATTTAATTGGTTTGATTTATTATAAATGTGGTCAATAGATAGAAAATGAGAGCTTCAAAAGCAGGAATGTAAAATTTGAGGTTTTCATGCACTGTATCAGTCTTAAGTCCCTTCCCTTCCCTCCCCCCCCCCCTGGAATTTTTGCGTGCTAGCTGTATTTAGGGTACTGGATTCCAGGCTATTCCAATCTGATGTGGCTGGAAGCATACTGTTCTGTTTGCTGTACTGGAATTGTACAGTTGGTTTCATTAATTCCAGTACAGTGATGTCTCCTTCGCTTTCCATGAAGTGTACCGGAATTAACGAGGCAAACTGTACCATTATTATTATTATTATTATCCAAGCTACAACCCTAGTTGGAAAAGCAAGATGCTATAAGCCCAGGGACTCCAACAGGGAAAAATAGCCCAGTGAAGAGTGACTTTTCCTGAAGCATAATCATGCAGCAGGTTTCCTACCGTTATGTCCAACGTTTCCCCTAATGGAACAAGGTCGGTTGAAGATCCTTTGTCACAGATCGTACCGAAAATAAATGGACATTTTTTAGGGGGTAGGGAAAGGGGGTCACCTGCGTGGTTTGTGACTAGCCTCGTCGTCTGAGGAGGAGGAGGAGTGTTGTCGTTACCAAGGGCTCGCTAGGATGTGGTGAGGGTTTCAGTTGGTAGGGTAGGGAATCCTAATCGTAAGTTCATTGTGTACGTCTCGTCCTTAGTGCACTACCAAGATCCTACACCTCTGCTCCTAGCTGGGGTGTTTTATGTGCGGTTGGGGTTTGCAATTTGTACCAAACAGGGAATTGTTAGATATTTCTTTATATTAGGGGTTTATAGATTATCATTATGGCTAATACAAGGGATAAATCATTAGTCTTTTAGTCCTGTTCTCTACTGTCATCGCTTACAGTATTACTGGGTTGTTAGACCTTGAAAATTACATTTTATGCAAAGAACAGTTTTAAGCGAATGAATTACTTTCTTGACTTATTATTCTTCACTTTATATAATCTGAAGACCAGTCTTTGCAAAATTGTCATTTGTCTTTACGTAAGCGGAAGAGCAAACTTACCTTGTGGGGAAACGCGGTGGCTGGCAACAGGAATTAGCTGTTGTGGTTACGCAACCATACTGCAGTTTTGGAAGGATCCATATTGTGCTTGCAGCTGTAAGGTTGCTTTGCAGATCTCCCAATAGAATGCTTTCGTTTTAGGCCCTAAGCTTCCTTTGTTGATTAATAGTCCCGCTTTATTTCATCACTGTCATTATCCACCACTTATTGCTTGTCACAAATGTCATCTCAGTTAGGCTAATCGCTTATCGTGGTCTTCTGGTACCGGTGTCATTTTGAATTACTGGTAACGGTCTCTTGTTACCAAGAAGTTGACCTGCTCCGGTTACCACAGACATCTGGCTGGACTTTACTTGTAAGGATATCTCCTCTGCCTTTTCTATTTCGTAAAATGTTGAGCGAGGGGGCGGGGTCAAATGGCATATAGTCCTAAAGACCCACTTGGATGATGGTTCACAGGAATCTTGTTGTTGTTGTTGTTCTTCTTCTTCCTCTTCCTCTTCTTCTTCTTCTTCTTCTTCTTCCTCTTCTCCTTCTTCTTCTTCTTCTTCTTCCAAGAAGGTCACTGGAATAAATTGATTACAACTGTAGGCCTACGTTGGAACATGCTTGTAAACTTGAGCCAAACCAAATTTAGTGACCAGTGGAACTCTTAGCTTCCGAAGCATTCTGATTTTTTTCCTATGAGCTTAAAGGGGGGGGGGGGGGGAAGTTAGCTAGTAATGCAGAAGTGACTGAGGACCATCGACATTTTTTTAGGGGGGGGGGGGGGAGGGGATAGGATCCCGCTTGCAGGAGACCGGTTCGTTCGTTTTAGGTGTCGGGTGAATACTGGAGAAGGGGGGAGGGGGGAGGCGGAAGATTTCAAGGTCATTCAGAGGACTCCATCGCCTCGCCTCCCCACTCTCCCTCCCCCCTTTCTCGTTCCTTTAGTAACAGCAGCAGGACCGAGACACAGGAGAGAGAGCTAGAGGTTTATGTGGAGGTCCTGTAGGATGTGTTGATGCAATCAAAGTAAGGGTCGCTTGCTCCTGGTTCGTTTAAACTTGTGGCGAGCTTTTTGATCCTCAGTATTTTTAGATTTCGAGGAAATTTTATTTCCTTTTTTTTGAGCTTTCAATGGAATGTTATATTTTTTAGCTTTCAACTTATTTTTTTTAGCTTGCAACATTTTTTTAGCTTGCAACATTTTTTTTAGCTTGCAACATTTTTTTTAGCTTGCAACACTGTTTTAGCTTTCAACGGTTTATTATTTACCTTTCAACAGATTATTATTTAGCTTTCAACAGAATGCTATTTTTTTTAGAATTCAACAATTTAGCTTTTGACAGATAATTTTTATCTTTCAACGGAATGTTATATTTTTTAGCTTTCAACAGAATGTTCTTTTTTTAGCTTTCAACGTAATGTTCTTTTATAGCCTTCAACGGAATGTTCTTTTATAGCTTTCAATGGAATGTTCTTTTATAGCTTTCAACAGAATGTATTTTTTTAGCTTTCAACCGAATGTTATTCTTTAGCTTTCAACAGAATGTACTTTTTTAGCTTTCAGCAGAATATATTTTTTAGCTTTCAGCATAATGTATTTTATAGCTTTCAACGGAATTTACTTTCTTTTTAACTTTCAATTTGATTTTCTAAAGCGGGATTTTCAAGGTCGAACCTGGTTGTCGAACCTGCTTGCCAAAACGGTTCGAAGAAGTGGAGTCAGTCACAAATGCATAAAAGGTTTCTGGAAGGTGAAGCCCCGCCCACTTAAATCTGGCGAGAACAGACTTTCTTCGCACAGTTCGACAACCAATTGCCCTGTTCACACGTTCGAACATATTAAACATTTGTCGTTCGACAAACCGTTCGAACGTTTCTTACCTTCGTAGGCGCTGTCTGCGGTCCTTTGGATGAGCAGAATTGGGACGTGTGGTTTGTCAGGATCCCGAAGGAAGGCCATTCCTTGGGTACCCCCATGTCGTTGCTTTAGGGGAGTCATTTTTCTCGTGAAGTTCATGTTGTAATTTCTCTCCCTCGGGCGGTTCTTTGTGGCTGTTTTCCTCTCAAGGTCTCGCGCTCTCAAGCATTTCAAATATAAACATTCGGTATGTTTTGCGCTCAAACGTTTAAATAATGTTATGTTTTGCGCTCAAACGTTTAAATAACGTTATGTTTTGCGCTCAAACGTTTAAATAACGTTATGTTTTGCGCTCAAACATTTAAATAATGTTATGTTTTGCGCTCAAACGTTTAAATAATGTTGTGTTTTGCGCTCAAACGTTTTAAAATAACATTCGTTGGTTTGTGCTCAAACGTTTAAAAATGTTTTTTTTTGCGCTTAAACATTTAAGAAATGTTTGGCGCTTAAACATTTGAAAACGTTTGGCGCTTAAACATTTGAAAATGTTTGGCGCTTAAACATTTGAAAATGTTTGGCGCTTAAACATTTGAAAATGTTTGGCGCTTAAACATTTAAAAATGTTTGGCGCTTAAACATTTAAAAAAATTGGCGCTTCAACATTTAATGTTTTGAGCGTAAACATTAAAAAAATGTTTTGGGCTTCAACATTTAAAAATGTTTTGCGCTTCAACATTTAATAATGTTTTGAGCTTAAACATTTAAAAAATGTTTTGAGCTTAAACATTTAAAAAATGTTTTGAGCTTAAACATTTAAAGAAATGTTTTGCGCTTAAACATTAAAAAAAAAATTTTGCTGTCTAACATCTAAAAACGTTTTGCGCTCAAACGTTTTAAGAATAACATTTGCTATGTTTTACGCATGTTTCCAATTTAGTTTTCTCCCGGTTTATCTTCCATATATTTTGCCCTGTGTTTTTGTACGCATTTGAACTGTTTTCCTGGTCCTATAACACAAGGAAACTACGCACTACAGCATCTAAAAGATGTTTATATTCATTCTTAATTATTGCGTATCATGCGGCGTATATCGCGAATATTATCAAATGCACATGATCAAAGTACTTATAAAACAAAGTCTCCAGTTTCTTCTTGAAAACCTGCAATATATTTATAGTGGGATCTTGTTATATACTGTGGGTCAAGGCTTGTAGATACGTTTCCTTGTAGGAGATGGCTCTCTCTCTCTCTCTCTCTCTCTCTCTCTCTCTCTCTCTCTCTCTCTCTCTCTCTCTCTCTCTCTCTCTCTCTCTCTCTCTCTCTCGTGTTATTGGTATCAGAAGTTTCCAACCCTTAAAAACTACGTTCTTGAAAGAAGTCAATCTGTTTTGTATTCCTTGAGGGCGATGGCCTTAACTTATGCACAGAAAGGTGGGCGCCTGGTCATACATGATTGCCCCCCCCCCACTCCACACACACACACACACACATACACACACACACACACACACACACACTCACACTCACACTCACGTGTCTTCTTGATCGGTTGCTAAAGGGCCCTTGATAATAGCTGTGGTGATATATATATATATATATATATATATATATATATATATATATATATATATATATATATATATATATTATATTATATTATATATATATGTGTATATATATTTTACTAGCTGAGCTGCAATCCTAGTTGGAAAAGCAGGATGCTATACCCAAGGGCTCCAAGAGAGAAAAATAGCCCAGTAGGGGAAAGGAAATAAATAAACGATATAAGAAGTAATGAAAAATATTAAAATTAATTATTTTAAAAACATTAACATTAAAATACATTTGATATATAAACCATAAAAGGACATGTATGTATACACACACACACACACACACACACCCACCCACACACACACACATATATATTATATATATATATATATATATATATATATATATATATATATATATTATATTATATTATATATATATATATAAAGCAGTATATGTTGACATACGCTCGCACAACATTTTGTACGTCGTAATTACACTTAAAAAAAAAAGGACCTGGAGTTAAAACAAAGAAAGATTTATTATGACGTGTAAAACCCCTCATCCCAGCCATCAGAATGCAAGTGGCAATACCCTTGTGCATCTTCGCTCAAGGCCATTGTGAAGGCAACAGTCGTCGAATTAATTCTGGCCTTTGCGGATGGACCTCAACATTGTTTACGTTTTGGTCGTCAAAAGTATAGCTCCACCCACATTGGCTCTGGCTCCGCCCACTTGCAGAAAATGCTACGTGCTTCTCTCTCTTCCGTTTGGTGACTGTTTCTTATAGATTCTACTTTGTTTGGTTACTGCATTTGGTTGTATTGTTAGAATGTATTTATTTTAATGTTGTTACTGTTCTTATATTTTATTTTTCCTTGTTTCTTTTCCTCATTGGAATATTTTCCTTGTTGGGGCCCTTGGGCTTATAGCATCCTGCTTTTCTAACTAGGGTTTGTAGCTTAGCATATAATAATAATAATAATAATAATAATAATAATAATAATTGATGTTTGGAAAGGCGGGTTTAATAATTTGTTTTAACATTCTAGTCGATCTAAATCTGCATGCTTAACATGTATCGACTCTGGTCGTGCAGGGAATGCAAATATCGCGTGCTATTTTGACGGCGTTGTCGTGTCATTTTCTCCTTGGGGGTTTGAAAAGTGCGTCTTTGGCGGGGTACTGCTTGCCATATTGACACTCCTGCCTTGTACTTTACGCTGTCTGCTTACTGACTACGCTATCTGTCATTTTCATTCACGCGGAGCTGGTGACGTTTTTCTCAAGGTCTCTGTGAGTTTGTTTCGTAGGGTGCCAGTGTTTCAAATGCACCTCAACCGGTGCACTGTAGGCAGTATTTTAGGGTGTTTGCAACATTGCTTCGGCTTTCGGATGCACTTGCTTTATATCCTAATAATTTACCTCGAGGCCCCAGCGCTGGTTTATCTAACCCAAATTCATGAATAGAATCCTGTTAAGGAGGCGAGCGAGCGTCATCTGTTATGTTTTGAAAAGATGGTCTTCAAAGATAAGGATTCAGTTGTGGTCTTCAATGATAGGGATTCAATTGCGGTCTTCAAAGATATGGATTCCATTCTGGGGTTCAAAGATAGGGATTCCATTTCTGGTCTTCAAAGATAGGGATTCCATTCGGGTGTTCAAAGATAAGGATTCCATTCGGGTCTTCAAAGATAAGGATTCAATTCTGGGGTTCAAAAAATAAGGATTCCATTCTGGTCTTCAAAGATGAGGATTCCATTCTGGTCTTCAAAGATGAGGATTCCATTCTGGTCTTCAAAGATGAGGATTCCATTCTGGTCTTCAAAGATGAGGATTCCATTTTGGTCTTCAAAGATGAGGATTCCATTTTGGTCTTCAAAGATGAGGATTCCATTCTGGTCTTCAAAAATAAAGATTCCATTCTGGTCTTCAAAGATAGGGGATTCCATTCTGGTCTTCAAAAGAAAAAGATAGGGGATTCCATTCTGGTCTTCAAAGATAGGGGATTTCATTCTGGTCTTCAATGATAGGGATTCCATTCTGGTCTTCAAAGATAGGGGATTACCATTCTGTCTTCAATATAGGGATTCCATTCTGGTCTTTAATGATAGGGGATTCCATTCTGGTCTTTAAAGATAGGGGATTCCATTCTGGTCTTCAAAGATAGGGGATTCCATTCGGTCTTCAAAGATGAGGATTCCATTCTGGTGTTCAAAGATAGGGGATTCCATTCTGGTCTTCAAAGATAGGGATTCCATTCTGGGTCTTTAAAGATAGGGATTCCATTCTGGTCTTCAAAGATAGGGATTCCATTCTGGTCTTCAAAGATAGGGATTCCATTCTGGTCTTCAAAGATAGGGATTCCATTCTGGTCTGCAAAGATAGGAGTTTCCATTCTGGTCTTCAAAGATAGGGGATTCCATTCTGGTCTTCAAAAATAGGGGATTCCATTCTGGTCTTCAAAGATAGGGATTCCATTCTGGTCTTTAAAGATAGGGATTCAATTCTGGTCTTCAAAGATAATGATTCTATTTTGGAGTTGAAAGAGAAAAAAAACCCCAGACTTGAATCCTTTTCCTTTTGAAACCCAAACTGGAGACCTTGCGTATCACACTAGTAATACGGTTGTGGAAGGGCGTGAACGGGAAGCGAGAGACGCCAAGCTCAGAGCTGGCAAGCAAAGGCAGTAAAGTCAGTAGTACTCTGGCAACAAGTAAAAATCCCTCCCTCCCCCCCCCCCCCCTTCCCATCATGGCCGCCCTCGTCGAGAACTTAAAGTAACCATGCCTTCCATGCACTATTATTATCCTTATCTGGTGTCTGAATCCATCCTATCCTTACGGTTACAGTGACATTTGATGCATAATCCTGTAATAGAAGGCAACAGATTGTAACAGTTGTATTTTGTTTTTATACATCAGCCACGATGGTGGTGACCTTCCGCGGTGGTGCCCACATCTACTGTTGCCATGAAGTGTATAATAAAACGTTGTATAATACAGTAGCACTTCTGGAAAGCTATGCTGAAATTTAAAGGGTATAAATGCATCAGCAGAGCTGGGTACTGCTATGGAGATTCGCGTACGTGGCATTTCCCCTGGGCTAAAGGGACGCTGCATTTAAGAGGTGTATTACGTAAGGACCCGTCTGTCGGTCGTCGAGTTAAATTGTCGAGTAAACCAAGCCACGCCTCTCTGCTTCGACAGGGCTGTCGATTCGACAACAGCTGTTTTATAACTCGATTCTAATTATTCCCACCTGTAATTTAAATTAAGTCTGTGTGTATTCGTTTTGATTAGGTATTTACCACGGATTCAATTCTCATCTCCGGCCTGGCCTCTTGCGTCATCGATTTTCAGACCTCACATAGTTACGTAACACCGATGTCTCTCCTCTCTCACGCCTGATTCCTTCGTGGTTCCATTGGCTACGGCTTTGACTTGAGAGCTGACGATTCCTTTGTAGGTTACGGTTGTTGTATGGCATGGTCTTGGAATTTCAATTGTAAATTTAGAGTAACTTGTTCCTTGTTGTGAAGAGGGTTTACAGCTGTGATATTATTAGTTAGATTAATTTTTAGGTTTTTTATACTGAGTACTTGAGGAATTTCATATTTCATTTTATATATATAATGTACATATGTATATATATATACATACATATATATATATATATATATATACACACACACCACGTGTTTGTATGTATGTAGTATATATATGGATATATATATTTGTGTATGTGTGTGTATATATATATATATATATGTATGTATGTGTATATATATGTATATACATATGCTATATATATTTGTATGTATATTTATATATATAAATTCATACATACATACACTCACAGTTTTGGGTGTATAAGACTATTTCAAAATATCTGAAAATGCAAAAGTTATAAATTAATATCCGATCTGTTGGCAATTTGAAACGCAATAAAGCACCTTTTTTTTTCTTCTTCTTTTTCCTTTCATATATGGCAAACCTTTTTATAGCACAGACGACAAGTGCACAATGCATTTCAAGTCGCAAGCAACTGTCAGTCTAGTGTAGCAACAACGTCTACCCCAACATTCAAGGGATGTTGGCAAAGGCTGGTATGTGAAGCTGGGGCCAAAAGATAACGAGAGAAAGATGGGGTCTTGTTAAACCACGGCTAAGGATTTCGACGTTTTCATAGGCACGTTGCTAGGCAATGCTTTTAACATGAAGGCCATTGAGTGATTAAAATCATCTCTCTCTCTCTCTCTCTCTCTCTCCTCTCTCTCTCTCTCTCTTTCTGTGTGTGTCTCTCTCTCTTTCTCTCTGTGTGTGTCTCTTTCTCTCTCTCTCTGTGTCTCCCTCTCTTTCTCTTTCTGTGCGCGTCTGTCTTTCTCTTTGTGTGTGCGTCTCTCTCTTTCTCTTTCTGTGTGCGTCTCTTTCTCTTTTTGTGTGTGCGTCTCTCTCTCTCTCTCTCTCTCTCTCTCTCTCTCTCTCGCAGTGACGATGCATGTTTATTAGGGTCGTAAAGCAGGCGGAAGTATTTACTGAGATGTTAAACCGAAGATGATGACCCTGAAATAATTTCATTCATAGAAATTTGTTATATTTGCAGTTCTTTCATTTTACTTTAAACTTTTTATATATATATTTTGCAGTTCATTCATTTCATTTATAGAATTTTTTTTTTTATATATTTTGAAGTCCATTCATGTAATTTATAGAAATGTGGGTTATATATTTTGCAGTCCTATTATTATTATCACTAGCCAAGCTACAACCCTAGTTGGAAAAGCAAGAGGCTATAAGCTCAAGGGCTCCAACAGGAAAAAATAGCCCAGTGAGGAAAGGAAATAAGGAAATAAATAAATGAGAAAAAATTAACTATAAATAATTCTAAAAACAATAATAACGTTAAAACAGATATTTCATATATAAACTATAAAAAGACTTACAGTATGTCAGCCTGGTCAACATAAAAACATTTTCTGCAACTTTGAACTTTTTGAAGTTCTACCGATTCAACTACCCGATTAGGAAGACCATTCCGGATAATACGGTCATCTTTCATAGCAACGCAAAGAATGTAGACTGTCTAACCATATTTTTTGGCAGGACCAACGCGACTTGCGTATATTTAACTCCTGAACGAACGCATGTCTGTTACCGGTCGGCGTATTACGCTTACGCTGTATAGTAATGCATTCCGGGAGTCCTCTCTCTCTCTCTCTCTCTCTCTCTCTCTCTCTCTCTCTCTCTCCAGGCGTTGTTTTGCATTTAGTGTGACCCGTTTGTGCAAGGCAGGAAGGTAAGTGATCGCGGATCTCTCTCTCTCTCTCTCTCTCTCTCTCTCTCTCCCCAGGCGTTCTTTTGTATTTAGTGTGACCCGTTTGTGCAAGGCAGGAAGGTAGGTGAAGGCGAAATGCCATTCGCTGCTAACTGCCAGGACGGGAAGAGGTAGACTTAGTTTTTTTATCTTCATCACCTTCGCTCGTTTTCTTGGTCAGAGAAGCAAGTGGCTTCTGCCGAGTGCCCTGGCTTCGATAATTGAGGTATTAGTTTTCTCCACTTTGTATACACACGACTGTTTTTTTTACGGTTTATTTTGCTTTCTTGTTTACGATGTGTTTTATTAGAATGTTTTTTATCAACCCTTAAAGTAGGTAAGTATGCGCTTTTTTCAGCCCTGAAATTAAGTAAATGTGCGCTTTTATCAACCCTTAAATTAAGTAAATATGCTCTTTTATCAGCCCTTAAATTAAGCAAATATGCGCTTTTATCAGCCCTTAATTAAATAGGCGCTTTTATCAGCCTTTAAATTAAGTAAATATATGTTTTTAGCAGTCTTTAAATTAAGTAAATATACGTTTTTATCAGCCCTTAAATTAAGTAAATATACGTTTTTAGCAGCCCTTAAATGAAGTAAATATACGTTTTTATCAGCTCTTAACTTAAGTAAATATACGTTTTTATCAGCCCTTAAATTAAGTAATATAGGTTTTTATCAGCCCTTAAATTAAGTAAATATAGGTTTTTATCAGCCCTTAAATTAAGTAAATATACGTTTTTATCAGCCCTTAAATTAAGTAAATATACGTTTTTATCAGTCCTTAAATTAAGTAAATATACGTTTTTAGCATCCCTTAAATTAAGTAAATATAAGTCTTTAGCATCCCTTAAAGTAAATATGCGTCTTTATCAGCCCTTGAATTAAGTAAATATACGTCTTTAGCATCCCTTAAAGTAAATATGCGTCTTTATAAGCCCTTGAATTAATTAAATATACGTCTTTAGCATCCCTTAAAGTAAATATGCGTCTTTATCAGCCCTTAAAAAGAAGTAAATATATGTTTTTATCAAGCATTAAAAGAATTAAATATGCGTTTTTATCAGCCCTCAAAATAAGTAAATATACGTTTTTAGCATCCCTTAAAGTAAATAATGCGTCTTTAGCAGTCCTCAAAATAAGTAAATATACGTTTTTCTCAATTGGCATCACCAATTACGGTTCAGACACGTCTCGGTGCAGATACTGGGTAACATTGCGTAGAGGAGACATTGAATAGTAATTAGGCGTTTGTATCAGAATAACAATTGATTGCATCACATAATCATCGAGTTGTTTTAAGCCCTGACGAAGAAACGTGCAGCATACTGATACGTTGTCGAGAGAGAGAGAGAGAGAGAGAGAGAGAGAGAGAGAGAGAGAGGAAATGGAATTAATGGGACGTAAGAAAGGGAAGCGATTTCAAAAGATAATTGTTATGAGAGAGAGAGAGAGAGAGAGAGAGAGAGAGAGAGAGAGGAAATGGAATTAATGGGACGTAAGAAAGGGAAGCGATTTCAAAAGATAATTGTTATGAGAGAGAGGAGAGAGAGAGAGAGAGAGAGAGAGAAATTCAATCATTACAAAATTATTATTCCCTTGTAAAAATGACAAGAGGTATAAACAATTTCAGAAATAAATTTTGTAATGGAGAACTCATTTATATACACTACAGAGAGAGAGAGAGAGAGAGAGAGAGAGAGAGAGAGAGAGAATGTCGGCCGATGCGTTTTCAAGGCCAGCGGCCAAAGACGCGGTTGCTTCTGTAATGAAGGATGTATGATATAGACTCCGGTCCTTTTGGGATGAAGGATCATAACTCATAAGGATGTGTGCTCTCTCTTGTCCTTGTACGAAGGTAGTTGTATCAGTAGAACTCCGAATGTGTTTATGTTGAACAGGCTGACATAAGTCTCTTTATAGTTTAAATATGACATGTCTGTTTTGATGCTGTTACTGTTTTTAGATTAATTTATTGTTAATTTTTTTCTCATTGTTTATTTCCTTATTTACTTTCCTCACTGGGCTATTTTTCCCTGTTGGAGCCCTTTGGATTATAGCATCTTGCCTTTCCAACTAGGGTTGTAGATTGGCGAATAATAATAATAATAATATGTACGTTGGAGCTTCTCGAGTTCTTCATATTATATGCAGTCCTGTGCAGGAACACCAGGAAAAGAACAAAAAAGGAAAGGAATAATCATGAAAACACTAGTCCCTCGGAGGCTGGCTAGAGAAATCGCCACCTCGGTAGTCCACAAGGCATAAAGTTGGCACAAAACAGAGCTATTGGGTCTGCCCCAATCTGTTCACCTCCCACTGTACTTCATTTTAACTCTTTACCCTCCAATCCTTCCAAAATCCTAATCCCCACTGTACTTCATTTTAATACTTTCCCCTCCAATCCTTCCAAAATCCTAATCCCCACTGTACTTCATTTTAATACTTTCCCCTCCAATCCTTCCAAAATCCTAATCCCCACAGGACTTCATTTTAACACTTTACCCTCCAATCCTTCCAAAATCCTAATCCCCACTGTACTTCATTTTAACTCTTTCCTCTCCAATCCTTCCAAAATCCTAATCCCCGCTGTACTTCATTATAACACTATACCCTCCAATCCTTCCAAAATCTTAATTCCACCCCCCCCCCCTTCCTTTCCCCCAACTATCCTACATCCTCTACTGTAGCTGTAGTAGGCAGTAAAGAGTTCTTGCGTTCCATTGAGGTTGGGCTGTCGTGAGTGGGCGGAAGAGAAGGAAGGGAATGGAGAGAGAGGTAGCGTTCTATGGGTTATTAAGAGGGATGGAGGGAGTGGGTGGGTGATGAGGAGAGGCTAACTCGAGGTAAAGTCACGGCTGAGGAGAAAAGGAGAAGAAAAGAATTCTTTCTGTCTTTGTTGTCAAGTGAGAGGTATATTCTTCTATCTCTTTTTACTGTAGATTTAACCTGCTTTATTTCTATTTATTACTTTGCGTATATTGATGTGTAGTCGTAGATTTAACCTGCTTTATGTCTATTAATTGACGTATATTTATGTCTAGTAGATTTAATCTGCCTATTAATTTGCGTATATTTATATCTAGTCATAGATTTAATCAGCTTTATTTCTATTAATTACTTTGCGTATATTGATGTCTAGTCATAGATTTAATCAGCTTTATTTCTATTAATTACTTAGCGTATATTTATGTCTAGTTGTAGATTTAACCTGCATTATTCCTTTTAATTACTTAGCGTATATTTATGTCTAGTCGTAATTTCAGTGTGATTTTTTTCTAATCCTTCATCGATTAGAGGCTTTGGTAACCAAACTTCAGGTATCTGGACATGGTTTATTTTTTTAATCTTGGAAGTTGTGTTTATAAATAGGCATCAAATCTATAATTGAAGAGCTGTTAAATTTTTAGATGGATATATTCGGAAAGGGGGGTAGGGGGTGGGAGAGTGTTTGTTGTGTAAAGGGCCCCGGTCATTTTTAGTTCTCTTGCTTGAGGGTACACACTGGCTCACTATTCTATTTCATTTCTTCTTGTTTTGTTAGTTTTTATATTTTATATAGAAAATATTTACTTTAGTGTTGTTACTGTTCTTAAAATATTTTATTTTTCCCTTGTTTCCTTTCCTCATTGAGCTATTTTTCCTGTTGGGGCCCCTGGGCTTATAGCATCCTGCTTTTCCAACTAGGGTTGTAGCTTGGCAAATAATAATAATAATAGTATGCTGTTCTGATGGGCTCTAATATCACACTAAGAATCTGGTAATAATAATAATAATAATAATAATATGCTGTTCTGATGGGCTCTGTTATATCACACTAAGAATCTGGTAATTTTTTTGCCACTAATACAGCTAAGTGTATTATCTTTTCGATTTTGGTATATTGAAAGATCGTTATTTTGATGATTAAAATATCACCCGAGCTTATAATTATCCAAAATTTAATGAAATGAAAGTTAAGAAATTGACCAACAGGAAACTATTGGAAACTGTTGAATTCTGTCTGTGGTTAGCGTATGTACGCAACCATACGCCAGGATGTGGGGGAAAAAAATCTGCTAGTCTTGCTGTCTGCTTTTGCTTGCTGCTTGAAGTTAGCTGCGTAGTTTCCATGGAAGGCTGCTTTAACCTCCTCCCCTCTCTCTCTTTCATTCTCTCTTTTCTCTTGCTTTCTCTCGCTCTCTCTCTCTCTCTCTCTCTCTCTCTCTCTCTCTCTTCCTTCCTTCCTTCTCACTTTTTTTTCTTCCTTCTCACTTTTTTTTCTTCCTTCTCTCTCTTTTTCTTTTTCTTTCTTCTCACACTTTCTCTTTCGCTCTCTTTCTTCTCACTCTTTCTCTTTCTCTCTCACACTCTCTTTCTCTTTCTCTTAGGGTACAACTGATAATTATTAGATACTATTATAAAGCTGCTGAATATTCTCTCTCTCTCTCCTCTCTCTCTCTCTCTCTCTCTCCTGCCAATAGACTATCGCTCCTAGTTGTACGCAAATACGTTTTCGTTGCCAATGTCTAATTCGTTGCGTAACATACGCCCCGACAATAGTAACTCCAAACCTCTGTACCCTGTCACCCCCCCCCCCCCCCCCGTTCGTGTGGCGAGACCAAAGCTTCTTTAAAGATGGTAGGTTTGTTCAGACTTGTTGCTTAGCTACAAGGACCCCGCTTGTTGCCAGCTGTGCGAAAACCAGCCTCATCGTGGTATTCTTAAAATCACATAGTGGCTGTTGGTGTTTTTTTTTTTTTTTTTTTTTTTTTTTTTAATTTTCATAAAGTTTCAGGTATTTATTTGTGTTTTAAAGGCTTAATATTTTTTATTAAATCACATATTGGGTGCCAGAATTTTCTGGTTTTCGTAAATTTTCTGTTATTAATTTTTATTATTATTAATTTCTAAGTTACAACCCTAGTTGGAAAAGCAGGATGCCATAAGTCCAGGGGCCCTAACAGGGAAAATAGCCCAGTGAGGAAAGGAAACGAGGAAAAATAAACTATTCAGTTATTAGTTTTCATTATTATTATTATTATTATTATTATCATTAATTGCTAAGCTACAACCCTAGTTGGAAAAGCAGGAAGCTATAAGCTCAGGAGCCCCAACAGAGAAAATAGCCCAGTGGGGAAAGGAAATGAGGAAAAATTAAATTATTTTAAGAACAGTAACATTAAAATAAATATTTCCTATATAATCTATAAATACTATAATCTTTATTTATTCTGTTGCCTGGATACAGAGATCGATATTTATATAACTGAATTGTTTTATATCCTATCAACTTTTAATATTATGAAGGGTTTATTTTTTATCACTTGATAAGACTTATCAGCATTGTTATTTTTCGAATTAAATTTTAATACTTGATTATGGTAATAAAATTCTATTACTTGATAATGATCATACGGGTTTAAGGTTGTCGTTTACTTGATAAACAAACTTAATTTCTTCATAAACAAACTTAATTTCTTCACGTGTACCAAAGCACACGAGGTATTATTTAAGATAGTAGGTTGGCCAGGGCACCAGCCACGCGTTGAGATACTACCGCTGGAGAGTTATGGTGTCCTTTGACTGGCCAGACAGTACTACATTTGATCCTTCTCTCTGGTTACTGTTCATTTTCCCTTGGTCTACACATACACCGAATAGTCTGGCCTATTCTTTACATATTCTCCTCTGTCCTCATACACCTGAAAACACCGAGATCACCTAATTATTTTTCACCAAGGGGTTAACCACTACACTGTAATTGTTCAGTAACCACTTTCCTCTTGGTAAGGGTAGAAGAGAGACTTTAGCTATGGTGAGCAGCTCTTCCTGGAGATGGACACTCCAAAATCAAACCATTGTTATCTAGTCTTGGGAAGGGCCATAGCCTCTGTACCATGGTCTTCCATTGTCTTGGGTTAGAGTTATCTTATTTCTCTTCCTCTTGTTTTGTTAATTTTTTTTAGTTTATATAGAAAATATCTATTTTAAAGTTGTCACTGTTCTTGAAATATTTTATTCACACTTGTTACCTTTCCTCACTGGGCTATTTTCCCTATGGGAGCCCCTGTCCTTATAGCATCCTGCTTTCCAACTAGGGTTCTATCTATTGATGATGATAATGAACTGTGCCAATAGCTCGGGTATATCCGATTTATTTCCGGTCGTTGGACCGACATTTATTGGGGAAGGTATTTTCGAAGTTGAGGAACTTGGCATCGACCCATTGAACTATGCAACACTGCAGTTATTGCAATGTAACTAAGTTTAAAAGTGTCATTGGATACATTATTGTTAGGATTCCCTCAAAACTCCTTTTATCAGATTGTTACACATAGATGATTGAAATTACCATTTTGAGTGTTTATGATTCCTTTGAAATTAATATTTTAGTTGTCTTTATTCATCTTTTTATCAAATGTCGAGTAGTTTACCTAGATCATTGATATCATTTTGATAGTCTTTATTAATCTTTTTTTATTTAATGGAATATTTAAGATAATTTGAATTATTTTGATAGTCTTTATTGATCTTTTTATCAAATGTCTAGTATTTTACCTAGATCATTGAAATTAGTAATTTGATAGTCTTTATTATTCTTTTTATCTAATAGAATATTTAACATAGATCTTTGAAATTAATATTTTAGTTGTCTTTATTAATCTTTTTATAAAATGTCGAGTACTTTACCTAGATCATTGAAATCATTTTGATAGTCTTTATTAATCTTTTTATCAAATGGAGTATTTTACCTAGATCATTGAAATTAATATTTTATAGTCTTTATTAATCTTTTTATCAAATGGAGTATTTTACCTAGATCATTGAAATTAATATTTTATAGTCTTTATTAATCTTTTTATCAAACGTAGTATTTTCCCTAGAACGTTGAAATTAGTCAGTTTTAATTAATAATAATTAAAAAAGCATTGTTGATGAAATAGTTGAATTTGTCTCTAGATTTTATATAAAATTTACGATGAAGTGAATTCCATCGATAGTTTTTATTATATGTCCGAGTATTAATGGAAATTTAATAGTCAAACCAGAGGGGCAGTCTGTAGAGCGCAGACCTCCGCCATGGCAGCTTTTTTTCTCGAATTTTGCTCGAACGTAAGCTTTGACCTTGACCTTCCAAAATTTAATAATTTCCAGCTTTTTAAAAAAAGTTAATCCATGCAAGTTTCATAACGATTAAAATAGTGGCCTGGAAGCTGTTCACAAACACACACACACATACATACACAAACAGGTGCTAAAACATAACCTCCTTCCAACTTCGTTGGCGGAGGTAATAATAGCCTCTTGATTTCCTTGACCTTTGACCTTGACCTTGCATTATTTAATCATTTTCAGCTGTTTACATAATTTAATCCCTGCAAGTTACATTATGATTAAATTTGTGGCCAGCAAGCTGCTCACAAACAAACCCAAATTGTGTCCAAGAAAACTGTTCACAAACAAACAACCACAAACACAAACAGGGAGTAAAACATAACCTCCTTCCAACTTCGTTGGCGGGGGTAATATTTCTTCTTGATTTCATTGGTATTATGTAAACCCCCTACGATAGAACATCTGTCATCCAAGGTCAGTCAGTGCTAATGTCATGAATGCCATTATAACCCCTAGTTTCTCTAGTTTAGGCAGCTCACATTCTCCTGTAGTTAAGGTATCTCTAATCTACCGATAAGACGACGAAACTCTCGTAAGGAGATAAGAGTTAATGACACTTTTCGGTCATTAGATATCTGGAAAGATAAGGTATCGGGGAACTGTAGCAACTAGCATCGTTACGGTACTTGAATTCTCTGTTGTCACCTCGACTTGATGGTGGATGGTCACGTAAATAAATAAAGAAATAAGGTAGAAAAGTACACGGTTGCCCCCACCATTTAATTGGCATAGCCCAATCTCTGTGCCCTGCCAGATAGTGTAGAATGATTTCCCTGTTATTTTTATACTTGGTCTTCCCTCATTTAAGTCTCTCTCTCTCTCTCTCTCTCTCTCTCTCTCTCTCTCTTTTTTCCCAGGTGTTTGCTTGTTTTCTGTAACATTTTCTCTCTCTCCAGAAGTTTTTCTGTAACACACTCTCTCTCTCCATAAGTTTTTCTGTAACCTCTCTCTCTCTCTCTCTCTCTTCTCTCTCTCTCTCTCTCTCTCTCTTTTCCAAGTGTTTGTTTGTTTTTTCTAAGTCCTATTTTGTAAACTAGGTTGTCCCGAGGTTTTATTTAGAAAGACATTTAATCGGTTGAAAGCGGGGTCGGAAATCTCATCAATCTTCACATCCTGGCGAAAGCACCGGAGATCTAAGCCAATTTGAAGCCTACTAGATAAACAAAAGCTCCGGAGCACCACAGCGTCTCTGTGGCGACAGGCCATTCTTAGAATAGTCTTGTCCCCCTTCATAGGAACGACAAGCATGATGAAGATGACAACTTTGGCTGTGTGCCCTGAGGATTGACGCTTGCCTCATTGGGGGAAGAAGGCAGGTAACACGTGGCTTCAGGGTTGTGTAAGCGCTTCGCTAGGTTTGGGGGTGGGGTCGAGGCTCCGCTCCGGGATTCGTGGAGGCTCCACTCCGGGATTCGAGGAGCGTCTGGGAGCCTTGCTGGAGAAGGATTGTAGCTGAATATGTGCTGGGATTTGGATGAATGAAATATACGATATTATATTAAAGATATACTAGCATATACTTTGTGTCCAGGCTAGAATTTGCCGATAAACAAATCTCGAACGAAGACTTATATGAAGCTTAGTCTTTTTCTATTGTTGGTTTAGAGATTCATGGTGAGATATCTGTAAAATGCAAGCAACGAATGCATTTAATGCATATTAAGTATTCAACGAATGTAACTAAGAATTCAAAGTCGTATCTTGATGAAGCTGTGACGTTATGAACACTGATTCTTTAGATTGGTTTATATGGGATGCAGTAATTATGAAAGGAATGTCATATTATTAGGCGCATTATTAACTTTGTTACCGATACATATTGGTTCATTAATTAATTTTGAAAGCATTAGCGAATAGAGTACCTATTAGAGTTCTCTTGCTTGAGGGTACACTCGGGCACACTATTCTATCTAATTTCTCTTCTTGTTGTTTTGTTAAAGTTTTATAGTTTATATAGGAAATATTTATTTTAATGTAGTCACTGTGCTTAAAATATTTTATTCTTCCATGTTTCCTTTCCTCACTGGGCTATTTTCCCTGTTGGGGCCCCTGGGCTTATAGCATCCTGCTTTTCCAACTAGAGTTGTAGTTTAGCAAGTAATAATAATAATAATAATAATAATAATAATAATACAGATCTATTTTCTTGTGACTATATTTTAATGTTTTATTCTTAGGTTTCTTGCAGAAACTGACTTGTAACTTTGTTTTTTCTTCTCGTACCATAACTTTCAAAATGGATTATTTGCAGATTATGTTTTGATATAGATTTAATTTTTTTATCCGTTTTGATATTACTTTGGTCATGTTTCATTAGTTATTTATACTTTTTGATATTTTATTAGTGTTTTATCGATTTTAATGTTTCTTTGGTCAAATTTCATTAGTTAATTATACATTCTTATTTTGATAGTTTTTATTAGTTTATTTTTTATTGAATTTAATGTTTTAATAAAATTTCATTAGTTTTTTTATCCATTGTAGTGTTATTTTGGTCAAGTTTCAATAGATTTTTTTATCCATTGTAATGTTATTCTGGTCGTTTTCATTGGTTTTTTTTAATCCATCGTAATGTTAGTTTTGCCAAGTTTCAATAGATTTTTTTATCCATTGTAATGTTATTCTGGTCGTTTCATTGGTTTTTTAATCCATCGTAATGTTAGTTTTGGCAAGTTTCAATAGATTTTTGTATCCATTGTAATGTTAGTTTTGTCAAATTCATCAGCTTTGTTAAACAGCATCGTCCCCTGCATAAGTTTATACATAATGAAACTCCATATGGCGTCTTTCGGCCCCCCCCCCCCTTTGGGGGGGGGGGGGGCATACTCAATAGAGTGAATGTACCTTCCATACAATTGCAAAAAAAAAAAAAAAAAAGCTTGCAATGAGGCTAATTATGGCCTATCTGTTATTGCGTAGATTGCAAGATTTGGCATTAAGGCAGGGTTGCCAGCCAACGCCTGATAAACTGCAGCTTTAAAAGGCCAACCTATTAGTAGAAAAAAGGCCGAAAAGTATAGCATTTTAAGGCTAAGCAATTTAAAAAAGGGTCAAATTTAGGTATCTAGCACGAAAAAGGGACAATTTTGGAGGTTTTTTTTTTTTGCCCGAAAAAGGCCAAACTGGCACCCCTGCATAAGGATCCATCATGACAATCGTCCTTGGAAAGTAGGGAGGAAGTGGGGTACTGTGGTGGTTGCTTACTTCTCCCTCCCTCCCTCCCACTTCCCTCCTTCCCTCACCCTCCCCTCTCTCTCCCCCTACACCTTGTTGCTTTTTCTGACACGTGAGTCTCGCTGTTGCTGGGCGTACAGTCTGCGCGACTAGAAGTGCCAACGTCACTCTGTGGACGCTTATGTCTCTCTCTCTCTCTCTCTCTCTCTCTCTCTCTCTCTCTCTCTCTCTCTCTCTCTCTCTCTCTCTCTCTCTGTTTACAAGGGGGCAGATTTAGTCATGACAGTTCTTCACGACCTTCGCCTCTTTTTTATTTATTAATTGAAGGAAGTATATTATTAACTTTTAACTTATGCGATTCAAGACTGACTCGAGCAGTTTTATTATTATTATTATTATTATTATTATTATTATTATTATTATTATTATTATTATTATTATTATTTCAACTAGCTGTTGAAGACTGACTCGAACAGTTTTATTATTATTATTATTATTATTATTATTATTATTATTATTATTATTATTATTTCAACTAGCTGTTGAAGACTGACTCGAACAGTTTTTTTATTATTATTATTATTATTATTATTATTATTATTATTATTATTTCAACTAGCTGTTGAAGACTGACTCGAACAGTTTTATTATTATTATTATTATTATTATTATTATTATTATTATTATTATTATTATTATTTCAACTAGCTGTTGAAGACTGACTCGAACAGTTATTATTATTATTATTATTATTATTATTATTATTATTATTATTATTATTATTATTTCAACTAGCTGTTGAAGACTGACTCGAACAGTTTTATTATTATTATTATTATTATTATTATTATTATTATTTCAACTAGCTGTTCAAGACTGACTCGAACAGTTTTATTATTATTATTATTATTAACTTCAACTTATGCGATTCAAGACTGACTCGAACAGTTTTATTATTATTATTATTATTATTATTATTATTATTATTATTATTATTATTATTTCAACTAGCTGTTGAAGACTGACTCGAACAGTTTTATTACTATTATTATTATTATTATTATTATTATTATTATTATTATTATTATTATTATTATTAACTTTTAAGCTACAACCCTAGTTGGAAAAGCGCAATGCTATAAGCCCAGGGGCTCCAACAGGGATAATAGCCCAGTGAGGAAGGGAAACAAGGAAAAAATAAATTTTTAAGAAGAGTAACAACATTAAAATAAATATCTCCTTTATAAACTATAAACAACAACAAAACAAGAGGAAGAGAAATAAGAAAGAGAAAAATAATATTGCGTATCACATTAATCCGTCCGCTAATCAAGGTCGAATCAACTCAGATTGCAACATCAACTGTTCGAATTATACCAACGTAATCGAATGTCTAGCTTAAACCTGCCAATGATCTTCCTAATCGGGTAGTTGAATCGGTAGGACTTCTAAAGTTCAAAGTTGCAGATGTTTTTATGTTGAAATGGCTGACATAAGTTTTTTTTTTATAGTTTATATATGATATATCTGTTTTGACGTTGATACTGGTTTTAGAATGATTTATTGTTAATTTTTTTCTCATTTTTTATTTCCTTATTTTCTTTTCCTCACTGGGCTATTTTTCCCTGTTGGAGCCCTTGGGCTTATAGCATCTTGCTTTTCCAACTAGGGTTGTAGCTTGGCTTGTAATAATAATAATAATAATATATCTCTTTTGACGCTGTTACTGTTTTTAGAATGATTTATTGTTAATTTGTTCTCATCGTTTATTTATTTCCCTATTTCCTTTCCTCACTGGGCTATTTTTCCCTGTTGGAGCCCTTGGGCTTATAGTATCTTGCTTTTCCAACTAGGGCTGTAGCTTGGCTAATAATAATAATAATAATAATAATATATCTGTTTTGACGTTGTTACTGTTTTTAGAATGATTTATTGTTAATTTTTTTCTCATCGTTTGTTTATTTCCTTATTTTCCTTTCCTCACTGGGCTATTTTTCCCTGTTGGAGCCCTTGGGCGTATAGCATCTTGCTTTTCCAACTAGGGTTGTAGCTTGGCCAGTAATAATAATAATAATAAATATAATAATAATAATAATATTATTATTTCCTTATTTCCTTTCCTCACTGGGGTATTTTTCCCTGTTAGAGCCCTTGGGCTTATAGCATCTTGCTTTTCCAATTAGGGTTGTAGTTTCGCTAATAATAATAATAATAATAATAATAATAATAATAATATTATTGCATAACTGTCTGGTAGTAGGAGAGCGTTGGTGTTTTTACTGAGAAAAATGTTGACCAGGAAATACATTTATGCTCTATATTTATGTACAGTCAGTCATTCCAATTCTAACATTAATAATGCTGTTATCATTCTTATCGCGGTGAACTTACGTAAGGTCCATGCACTCTTCTATCTTATTTCTCTTCCTCTTGTTTATTTTTATAGTTTTTATAGTTAGAGTTCTCTTGCTTGAGGGTACACTCGGGCACACTATTGTATCTAATTTCTCTTCCTCTTGTTTTGTTAAAGTACTTATAGTTTATATAGGAATTATTTAGTTTAATGTTACTGTCCTTAAAATATTCTATTTTTCCTTGTTTCCTTTCCTCACCGGGCTATTTTCCCTGTTGGGGCCCTTGGTCTTATAACATTTTGCTTTTCCAACTGGGGTTGTAGCTTAGCAATTAATAATAATTAATATGTATGTTAATGTTACTGTTCTTGAAATAATATTGTTAATTACTTTTCTTGTAGTTTCCGTATTTCTTTTCCTCACTGGGCTATTTTTCCTGTTGCAGCCACAATGATTCTAGGTTAGTTTTTGTATCGGAATGAGAGGAAGTGTGTATGTGTCTCGTGTGCGTTCCCTTTTGTATTAAAATTTTACTCATTGCGGAAAATTAATCGTGGTTCGCAGCTAGTATTGTACAACTAATATTATATACATTGTAAACTAGAACGGGCAATAAGTAGAGCGCATACCTTCGCCTATACCATGTATATACAAGATAGACAATTTAATTATGCACATGTTGGCACTAGTTTCATGCACATCAGATGAAAGTTAGCCACGATATAGCAGAAAATGTTTTTTACCTTTTCGTGACCTTGACCTTGACTTTTGACCTTATCACTCCCAAAAATCTAATCAAATGGCCTTGGGTCATGGCCAGTCATCCCACCAAATTTCATGAAGTTCGGTTAAATAGTTTTTGAGTTATGCGAATCACAACCACAGACACAGACACCGAATAGTCTGGCCTATTCATTCCACATTCTCTGACAACACTTTAGATTACCAAACAATTCTTCTTCTCTCAAGGGGTTAACTACAATGTAATTGCTCGGTGGCTACTCTCCTCTTGGTAAAGGTAGAAGAGAGACATACAAACAAATAAATGCTTATCAAAACAGAAGCTTCGCAACGAATTTGGCGAAGGTAATAAATATTGTCTTGTCAGGTTGGTCGCCAAGCAGGCCAGCAACGACAAACCAAACGGTCTGTGATCAGAGACATCAGCTAAGTGCTGAATTAATAGCTTCTCCAATTAGCCCAGGGCCCGTTCTGTCATCAGGATTATTTTTAGAGTCCTTTACTTACTGGTTTTCCTGGACGATGAGATTATGCAGGATGTTCCAATGCATTGCCTGTCGGAGACTGCCATCTCGTACATTTATCTAGCCCAGATCTGATGGAAGAAAGATAAAAGAAAGTAGGTTTCGATACCTAGGGATCTTTGAGGAAGGAAACTACTAGTAGGATTCAAAACCTTGGCAGTAGCGGAAAGTAAATTGTACATAGAACAGAATATTGAGCAGCGAATTCTGACAAAAATCAGCTGTCAATTCAAAGTTGCTGAAGGAAGTTGAAAGGCAGAGAGGAATATTATTAGCTTGAAGAAAGTCCCCATTTAAGGAAATTTAACGAGTTTCTATGAATTCATAGCAAGTGTAGATCCTACAAGTATATGAAACAAGATTATCTTGTGCTTGTGTCTCCTGCAATCTATATTTGAGGCTTCTTATAGCATGAAAATACTTAAGACCACCTTTTATAGATCTTACAAGTATGTATTATGAAACCAGATTATCTTGTGCCTGTGTCTCCTTCAATCTATATTTGAGGCTTCTTATTGCTTGAAAATTCCTATCAATAAAGGTTTAGACCACCTTTTATATTTGTGTGCGTAAAGGAAAGTCTCTTTATGCAGGCCAAGCTGCCTGTCACGCTCACCGTGTCATCCGAGCTCCTACAACTGCTGAGAAGAGATTGTCAAACAGTGTGTACAATGGTAAACCGTTATGCACATACTGCATATGCATGATCAGAGGTTGTCAGTCTTCTTCTCTCGTCTTGTCTTCGCAATTTCTCTTATTCGGTTGGAGTTCGTCAGTTGGATTTTTATCTTATCTTTACACTTGAGTTCCACTGCAACTTTTCTACACTACTTACAGCATTTTCATTCAAACTTAGAGAGAGAGAGAGAGAGAGAGAGAGAGAGAGAGAGAGAGAGAGAGAGAGAGAGAGAGAGAGAGAGAGAGAGGATACAACTTTCTTCAGTCCTATAAATAAAAGAATAAAAACATTAGTTTTTTATAGTTTATTTGTGAAAGATTTATTCTGATGTTATTGTTCTTAAATTTCTCTTGTAGTTTTTCCTTATTTCCTTTCCACACTGGGCTATTTTACCTATTGGAGCCCTTGGGCTTATAGCATCCTGTTTTTCCAACTAGGGTTGTAGTATAGCAGAGAGAGAGAGAGAGAGAGAGAGAGAGAGAGGAGAGAGAGAGAGAGAGAGAGAGAGAGAGAGAGAGAGAGAGAGAGAGATGGGACATTCACGGCCTTTTTCCAAATTTACCTTGGCATTTTGGTAGCCTATAACTTCGTCCCTGACGTGGTGGGAAAGTCGTTTGAGACGTGTAAGTGATTTGTTTCCGAAAGAATAAAAAGTGTTAAGACTTGCTTTCTTTGCCAAGCATTAGTCGTTGAGGGAGTAGACTTATTTTAGTCGCTAGTGATGGCGCCCTTTGTCGCTGGCTAATGCAGAAATGTGACTTTGTTATTATTTTAAGATTTTACATATGTGGTTACTAAGAAGTCTCTCTCTCTCTCTCTCTCTCTCTCTCTCTCTCTCTCTCTCTCTCTCTCTCTCTCTCTCTCTCTCTCTCTCTCTCTTTTGTTATTATTTTAAGATTTTACATATGCGGTTACTAAGAAGTCTCTCTCTCTCTCTCTCTCTCTCTCTCTCTCTCTCTCTCTCTCTCTCTCTCTCTCTTTTGTTATTATTTTAAGATTTTACATATGCGGTTACTAAGAAGTCTCTCTCTCTCTCTCTCTCTCTCTCTCTCTCTCTCTCTCTCTCTCTCTCTCTCCGTGCTAAGATTCAACCCTAGTTGGAAAAATAGGATGCTATAAGCCCAAGGGCTCCAACAGGGAAGATAGCCCAGTGAGGAAAGGAAATAGGGAAAAGCTACGATAAATTCAAGAACAATAACATTAGAATAAATCTTTCACACAAACTATAAAAACTTCAAAATAACAAAAGGAATAGAAATAAGATAGTGTGCCCGAGTGTACCCTCAAGCAAGTGATCTCTAACCCAACATAGTGTTTTGATATTGTTACTGTTTTTAGAATGATTTATTGTTAATTTATTCTGATCATTTATTTCCTTATTTCCTTTCCTCACTGGGCTATTTTTCCCTATTGGAGCCCTTGGGCTTATAGCATCTTGCTTTTCCAACTAGGGTTGTAGCTTGGCTAGTAATAATAATAATAATAATAATAGAGGCTATGACACTATCCAAAACTAGAGACCAATGGTTTGATTTTGGAGTGTCCTCCTAGAAGAGTTTTCTTGGGTTAACCTATAACTAAAACGATTTTTTTCAGCTGACGGGAAAGATGGGTGAAAGAAGAATGAGGACACTTAGCTTACCATGGTAGGAATAGTTTAGGAAGGTATTAGTAGTAGTGAGTTTTGTTTCTATGAAGTTTCACTGCACCAAATATTACTTAAAATCTTCAGAGGAGGACAACACATTTTCCCAGAACAAACCTTCAAGAGATATACCCTGAACTTGAAAAAATTGTACAGAATTTTAGTTCATATCATGAGCTTTAATTGATTTTATTAATTTTTAAATTCTTTTAATCCCTCCTTATTTTACATTTAGATATAGTATGAAAGTGAGAGTACAGATACGGTTGATTAATTTGCATTATACAGCCCTTAATGACCTTTGATACTCCAGTGCTAGGCTTAAGGCCTAAATTTTATATTCAATTCAATTAACACCAAAATGTTTTTATGCTGAGCAGGCTGACGTATATCTTTTTATAGTTTTTATGTGATATATCTGTTTTGAGGTTACTGTTTTAGAAATATTTTATTTTTCTCATATCGTTTATTTGTTTCCTTATTTCCTTTCCTCACTGGGCTATTTAACCCTGTTTGACCCCCTGGGCTTATAGCATCTTGCTTTTCCAACTAGGGATGTAACTTAGTTAATAATAATAATAATAATAATAATAATAATAGGTATGATCGTAACATTGAATGAAGGATTATGAAGCGTCTAGCTACGTCAGTCCATAGGACACAAAACCCGGTAGTGTGTATGTACCCTACGTTCCTTCTGCTCTGAAAAATCATCTAGCCCTTAACCCATTGTCCAAGGACTAAAGTGATTTGTAGGGTAGCACCCTTCGTACCCTAAGTGAGTACTGATCCTTATCTGAAACCATTCCTTCACACCCCCCTGACCTTTTTGAGGGTAGTTGTAAATATATGACCCATAGCAACAGGAGTTAAATATCACTCGTTACAGAAATAGATGTCCATGATTCATCGATACAGGTGTGTTGTAGCTGTGACTTTTTCGTAACAGGTGTCGCAACTTGATGGAAACATCTGTTTTAAAAGTGGAGAATATATCTGTGGAGGGGTGTTTGTTTTTGATGCACAGTTCCAGGCAGAATTCGGCTCTAAATAAGTAAGATTTGTCTTATTATAACCCAGGCCTACATGGCTGAGGACTATGAAACGCGAAGTAGATGATGAATGGAGAAGTCTTGAATTAATAGCTCAATATACAGACGGCTAACGAAATGTAACCGAGGCCCTTTGCGTCAATAGGCTTAGGAGGAGATGATGATAGCTTATATGAATAATATAATACAGCAAGACGTTACTTATTAATGTGAATTAATTACTGTAATAGGTGGTAGGTTGGCCATGGCACCAATCACCCATTGAGATACTACACCTAGAGAGTTATTGCGTCCTTTGATTGGCCAGACAATATTACATTGGACCCCTCACTGTGGTTACGGCTCATTTTTCCGAAAAGTCTGGCCTATTCATTCCACATTCTCCTCTGTCCTGAAAACACTGATATTACCAAACAATTCTTCTTTGCTCAATGGGTTAACTATTGCAATGTAATTGTTCAGTGGCTACTTTCCTCTTGGTAAGGGTAGAAGAGAGACTTTAGCTTTGGCAAGCGGCTCTTATAGAAGAGGGACACTCTAAAATCAAACTATTGTTCTCTAGTCTTGGGTAGTGTCATAGCCTTTATACCATGGTTTTCCTGTCTTGGGGTAGAATTCCCTTGCTTGAGGATACAATCGAGCACACTATTCTATCTTATTTCTCTTTCTCTTGGTATGTTGAAGTTTTTTTATAGTTTACATATTATACATTTATTTTAATGTTGTTACTCCTAAACTTCTCTTGTAGTATATTTCCTTTTCTCATTGAACTATTTTCCCTGTTGGAGCCCTTGGGATTATAGCATCCTGCCTTTCCAATTAGGGTTGTAGCTTGGCAAATAATAATGATAATAATAATTAGTTGTACGAAAATTCCTCTTTTCTCTCTCTCTCTCTCTCTCTCTCTCTCCTCTCTCTCTCTCTCTCTCTCTCTCTCTCTCTCTCTCTCTCTCTCTCTCATATTCGAGTTTTATATTATTTTAGTATTTTTAAGTTATATGGGATCCTGATGTAGGAGTAAAAATATGATTAATGTATTTTGTATCAAAAAGACTTCGGTGTCTTCCCCCCGGTTTACTGTATACTAAGTGTATATTTACATGTGTGTGTATTATATAAGTCTGTAAACATTATGTTGCTGAGCACGTTTCGTACTGCAACAGAAATTGATAACTTGTGTTTTGTATGTGTAAACCCCTGGCGTAGACATTTTCAACTTAGTGAAATTTGCTTACTCAGCAACTCCTTCTGTGAGGCGACTACTTAACTAATTCAATTATTATAATTAATATTATTATTATTATTATCATTATTATTATTATTATCAGTAGTAGTAGTAGTATTGAAATGTTTGCTAGTTTTATTTAATATATATTAAGTCAATTTCCTTTCGTATCCCTCCTCTCAACCAAAAAGAACATGGGACCCGACCCAACTGGATAAAATTAAACTTGGAAAAACAAACGTCGGCAACTCGACGATTTAGTTGTGCATTTCTTACTCATTTTATGATTTCGTTACAAATTAGGGAAATATATGCAGCGTTTCATAATATTTAGAATTTAGATAAAGTCTGGTATTAGTAGAATTCATCTGTTACAATTTCTTCGTTGCATGCAACATTTCGCGGCGAAGTAAAGCAAACATCCGAATGTGCAACCTGGTTTTGCAAGGATATATGTTGCATGTCGATATGGCTGGGTTACTTGGTGGCCTTGAGAGTTCTCAAGCACGGCCAGTGACTCTCTCTCTCTCTCTCTCTCTCTCTCTCTCTCTCTCTCTCTCTCTCTCTCTCTCTCTCTCTCTCTCTCATAATATGTACTTATCTATGCTGTCCCTTTTTTTGTTTGGTTCTTAGGAAGACCAGTTGGTTATATATGCTTCAATGCAATATTGTTTAAGAAAGGAATCGCTTTGCTCTCTCTCTCTCTCTCTCTCTCTCTCTCTCTCTCTCTCTCTCTCTCTCTCTCTCTCTCTCTCTCTCCTGAAAATTTGTACTTGTCTAAAGTCCCTTTTTTTATTTGCGCTTTGGATTAGAGTTCTTTTGCTTGAGGGTACACTCGGGCACACTATTCTATCTTGACTCTTCCTATTGTTATTTTGAATTTATCAAGTTATTTTCAAGGTTTTATAGTTTACATATGAAAGATTTATTTTAATATTATTGTTCTTGAACGTCTCTTGTATTTTTTATTTGTTTCCTTTCTTCACTGGGCTATTTTCCATTGGACCCCTTGGGCTTATAGCATCATGCTTTTCCAACTAGGGCTGTAGCTTAGCGAATAATAATAATAATAATAATAATAATAATAATAATAATAATAACAAATGCCATCTCCTATTGCGCAGTAAATCGTCAACTTCCTTCGCTTAGAAATCCTGTGCTCATGACCTTTCAATCCCCATCCTGTTGTGATCTAAAATATCCTTTCATATATTAGATTATTTTTTTATGACTTCTTCAACTTTTACAACGTTAAACCAGGATTGCCAGGTTTTCTAAATGAGAAGAGGACAACTTCTAATCAACTACGGCTTTAAAAGTTCAACCCATTGGTAGATAAAGGACAAAAATATAGCATTTAAGGCCAAACCTTTCTTTCATGACGCTACTGAAGGCCGACTAATTTCAAAATGGCCAAATTTGAGGGTTTTGGCCTGAAAAAGGGCCAAATTTAAGGGTTTGGTCTAGGAAAAGGCCAAATCTGAGGGTTAAGGCCTGAAAAAGGGCCATATTTGAGGCTTTTGGTTTAAGAAAGGGCCAAATTTGAGGGTTTGGTTTAAGAAAGGGCCAAATTTGAGGGTTTTAGTTTAAGAAAGGGCCAAATTTGAGGGTTTTGGTTTAAGAAAGGGCCAAATTTGAGGGTTTTGGTTTAAGAAAGGGCCAAATTTGAGGGTTTTGGTTTAAGAAAGGGCCAAATTTGAGGGTTTTGGTTTAAGAAAGGGCCAAATTTGAGGGTTTTGGTTTAAGAAAGGGCCAAATTTGAGGGTTTTGGTCTGAGAAAGGGCCAAATTTGAGGGTTTTGGCCGTAAAAAGGCCCAAATTTGAGGAATTTGGCCTTAAAAATAAAAAGGCCAATTTTGAGGATTTTGGTCTGAAAAGAGCCAATTTTGAGGGTTTTGGTCTTAAAAGGGTCAAATTTGAGGGTTTTGGTCTTAAGAAGGGCCAAAGTTGAAGGTTTGGTCTGAAAAGGGCAAAATTTGAGGATTTTGGCCTGAAAAAAGGCCAAACTGGCAACACTGCGTTAAACACCGGCAATATTTGCAACGTAGTATCTGACGAAGGCGCGCACCTCTTGCAAACGACTTGAATGCTGACCTCTTGATTTATTGTTATTGTTTTGACTGGTTGTTGCCCTCCTGCACCTCCCCAGGGTTTGTTTTGACGGTGGTTGTTTTTCCCCTTCCCAGGCCTTTCGTGTCTCCTAGTCCTTCCTTTTGTCAGTCACCTCGAACTCCAGAAGTTCAAAGTTGCTCTAAATGTTTTTTATGTTGAATAGGCTGATATAAGTCTTTTTATTGTTTATATTATGAGGTATCTGTTTTGATGTTATTGTTTTTAAAATATTTTGTTAGTTTTTCTCATATCTTATTTATTTCCTTATTTCCTTTCCTCACTGGGCTATTTTCCTCTTTTTGGAGTCCTTGGGCTTATATACATATGATCAGCGCCCAAGTCCCCTCTCCACCGAAGCTAGGACCAAGGAGGGCCAGGCAATGGCTGTTGAAGACTGCAAGTATACATATAGGCTCCCCTAAAACCCCCATCCTTAGCTCACAAGGATGGTGAGGTTGCAGTGACCAAAGCAACGAAGTTTGAGTGGGACTCGAACCCCATTCAGTGACGTTACCACATAGGCCACCACAACCTCATTGTTGTGCTTTTACTTTTTTGACAGGGTTGTAGGGAAGGCACCTGTGTAGCTGTGTCTTTTATGGTTTCCGTCCTGTTTGGTATGCATTGAAACAATTATTTTCATATGGACTCTGTTCTTGGATAGTGCTCTAGCCTCTATACATGGTTTTCCACCGTCTTTTGTTAGAGTTCTCTTGCTTGAGGATACAGTCATACTCGTACTCTATTCTGTTTAATTATATCCTTTCCTCGCTGGACTATTTTCCCTGTAAGAGCCATGAGGCTTATAGCATCCTGCTTTTTCAAGTAGGGTTGTAGCTTAGCAGTTAATAATGATAATGATCTCGGCCATCTTATACGCTTATCATAAGTATTAAATAATTAAGTCTTAATTTATATGTGCTAGAAGCAAGTTTAAATTTAAGATTGGAGTAAGTCCAGTACGGTGGATAAAAAGGCGAAAATGGCTTGCCTCAAGGTGGTGTTCTGAGCCACACCTTAGACTGAGAACATCAAGTATTATACACCTCGAAGTCACTCTCGGCGATACCACAACCTCAGTATCTATCTTAAGCAGTTTTCTCTTGCCTGACAGTTCCCATGTACCAAAATATACGTAGTTGTGTAATTGATTGGCTATGGGATCTCTAAAGATATCAGTGTCGGTAGAAAATGGTTATTCTACTGTCTTATCATTGATCTTTCTATGTTATAGATTGTGGGCTTTAAGATATCATCAGGTATTTGCTAGTTTTTAGTTTCTTACCTTTACCCCTGCGGAGATTTTTGGTGTTGAAAGGTAAGGGTGAAAGAAGAAAGATTATATGCCTTTCCTATAGTATAATAAAGGGCAAATGTATGGATATGTATATTTATGATATATCTATTTCCCTGTCACGGTGAGCAACATCCGCTCGGAAATCACAATCTCCCACATTTTCCAAAACTGCCGTGTTGTAGTGAGGAGACGGGTCGCATATATATATATATATATATATATATATATATATATATATATATATATATATTATTACTGCTTTTGTTTATTCTGTTGGTGTGCTTGGCTCAAGGCAGAGTGCATGCAGCGAGGCTATAGCTTGCTTGAGCAACAAGCTCTTAACGAACTAATATGATTAATCCGCAGTTGGTATACTTGGCCTTTGACGTCCCTGCTTGCGGCGTTGTATTATAAATTGTTTATTCCATGACTATCATCTGATATATTTATTAAAGAATAATTTAGAACAAAACTATCTTTGAAGTGTGAAAGGAATTGAAAGGCGTGTGTGTTTATTCATGTTGCGTCACTCGTCTGCCAGGCTTTCTCTAAGTTTCGTCATTCACATGTGAGAGGCTAGAAGCAGCTGCTGCCGCTCTTCGCGAAGTGTCTGTTTAGTTTTACTTTCTGTTGCTTTGAAACTGATGGAATATACACTTAATACTTGACTATTGATTGACATGAGTCTAGGGAAATTATAACTGATGTAATATACACCTATTGTTTGACGATAGATAGATATAAGTCTAGAGAAGTTTTCAGCTTAAAGAGGCTTGAAATATCTTTACATTGTCCTCTATTTTAAGTGTTTCTTACGAAATATACACTTAATACATGACTTTAGTTTGACACACGTCTATGGAAATTATAACTGATGTAATATACACCTATTGCTTGACGATAAATAGACCTAAGAGAATATACACTTAGTACTTGACTATTGATTGACATAAGTCTAGGGAAATAACTGATGTAATATACACCTATTGATTAACGATAGCTCTAAGTTTAGAGAAGTTTTCAGCTTAAACAGGCTTGAAATATCTTTACATTGTCCTTTATTTTAAGTGTTTCTTACGAAATATACACTTAATACATGACCTTAGATTGACATAAGTCTATGGAAATTAAAACTGATGTAATATACACCTATTGCTTGACGATAGATAGACCTAAGAGAATATACACTTAGTACATGATTAGATTGACACACGTCTATGGTACATGATTAGATTGACACACGTCTATGGAAATTATAACCGATGTAATATACACTTATTTCTTGACGCTAGATAGACCTAAGTGTATATACACTTAGTACATGACCTTAGATTGACATAAGTCTAGGGAAATAACTGATGTAATATACACCTATTGCTTGACGATAGATAGATCCAAGAGAATATACACATAATACATGACTAGTTTGACATAAGTCTATGGAAATTATAACTGATGTAATATACACCTATTTCTTGACGATAAATAGACCTAAGAGAATATACACTTAGTACATGACTTTAGATTGTCACAAGTCTAAGGAAATTATAACTGATGTAATATACACCTATTGCTTAACGATAGATAGACCTAAGTCTAGAGAAATTGTCAGCTAGGCTTGAAGTATCTTTTCATTGTCTTCTATTTTAAGTGTTTCTTACGAAGCAAAGTTCTTTAATATGTTGTTAGTTCTTCTACCTTGAAGACACCAAGGTCCTACACTCGCCGTACCCTGACGGTACAACATTTTCTTGGGCAGGCCCAGCGAAATTCCATGACCTAAAAATGGGAATGTGGCGTCTGTTTGGTGAACGTGGAGTGTAGGTTGAGAGAGAGAGAGAGAGAGAGAGAGAGAGAGAGAGAGAGAGAGAGAGAGAGAGACCTTAGCAACAGCCAAGTAGTAGTCACACTTGGACTGGGTTTGCGGGTAAGGCAATTAAGAGTTAAATATAGTACGTTATCTCAAAATTATCTTTCATAGGCATAAGCTAGTATATTCATTTTATCTCCTATAGATATGACCACGTTTATATTGTAAAATTCAATGCATATTCTGACATTTTTGTGTTGCACGTGTCTTGCCGGCCAGATGGAAGGGTATTCAAGAACGGAAAACGGTGATTGTAGTGTTTGTTTTAAGCCGTTATTCCTTAAGTCTCGTGTCATGTCTATCTTCTCATTTTTAAACATGTTAACCAACATATAAATAATGTTCAAATATATTTTATTCTGAATATATAATTGGTTTTATCATTAAAAAGCGCTTATAAATGTCATGTCCTTTTAGTCTTTTGCTTATGACTGATGTATTTTAACGTATTTACTTTTATCTTATAATTTATTTTTATTTATTACTGATATTGTTCATTTATTTCCTTTCTATTACTGATATTGTTCATTTATTTCCTTTCTATTACTGATATTGTTCATTTATTTCCTTTCTACATTAGATTTTTTCCCTGTTGCAGCCGTGGTGCTTCTAGTATTCTGCTTTCCAACTAGGGTTGTAGCTTGGCTAATGATACTAATCATCATCATCATCATTATTTACATTCCCTACACAAACACGAACAGTCGAAGCTGTGCGCGAAGAAAAAAAAGGAAAAAAATATTGAGTTTCAAAAGGGGTTTTGGGGCGAGCCGCGATCACTGTTCGTTAGTACACGGTACTGTTGGTACTCCTGCGTTCTCTATGACCGAAAACCTGCTCTAGGGAGGCCTCTTGTTCGCATCGCTTAATTGCATAGGAAAAAAAATATAAAAATAATGAATTAATTACATATAAACCTGGTATTGAAAGTATTACAGGTTATTACTATATGGGGGCTACCTCCTAGGTGTGTTAAATGTGAATAATAATCTTAGTATTATGGAATATGTTATAAAATGATAATCAAACCAAATAAGTTCGCATCGCTTAATTGCATAGGAAAAAAAATATAAAAATAATGAATTAATCACTAATTTAACCAGCTATTGAAAGTATTACAGGTTAATACTATATGAGGGCTACCTCCTTGGTTTGTTAAATGTGAATAATAATCCTAGTATTATGGAATATGTTAAAAAATGATAATCAAACCAAATAAACACCGTTTCAGTTTGTTTTACGTGGCCTCTTGTTCGCATCGCTTAATTGCATAGGAAAAAATATAAAAATAATTAATTAATTACATATAAACCTGGTATTGAAAGTAATACATGTTTGTACTATATGTGGGCTACCTCCTAGGTGTGTTAAATGTGAATAATAACCCTAGTATTATGTAATATGTTAAAAAATGATAACCAAACTAAATAAACACCGTTTCAGTTTGTTTTACGTGGCCTCTTGTTCGCATCGCTTAATTGCATAGGAAAAAAAATATAAAAATAATGAATTAATTACATATAAACCTGGTATTGAAAGTATTCCAGGTTAGTACTATATTTGGGCTACCTCCTAGGTGTGTTAAATGTGAATAATAATCCTAGTATTATGGAATGTGTTAAAAAATGATAATCAAACCAAATAAACACCGTTTCAGGGAGGCCTCTTGTTCGCATCGCTTAATTGCATAGGAAAAAATATAAAAATAATTAATTAATTACATATAAACCTGGTATTGAAAGTAATACATGTTTGTACTATATGTGGGCTACCTCCTAGGTGTGTTAAATGTGAATAATAACCCTAGTATTATGTAATATGTTAAAAAATGATAACCAAACTAAATAAACACCGTTTCAGTTTGTTTTACGTGGCCTCTTGTTCGCATCGCTTAATTGCATAGGAAAAAAAATATAAAAATAATGAATTAATTACATATAAACCTGGTATTGAAAGTATTCCAGGTTAGTACTATATTTGGGCTACCTCCTAGGTGTGTTAAATGTGAATAATAATCCTAGTATTATGGAATGTGTTAAAAAATGATAATCAAACCAAATAAACACCGTTTCAGGGAGGCCTCTTGTTCGCATCGCTTAATTGCATAGGAAAAAATATAAAAATAATTAATTAATTACATATAAACCTGGTATTGAAAGTAATACATGTTTGTACTATATGTGGGCTACCTCCTAGGTGTGTTAAATGTGAATAATAACCCTAGTATTATGTAATATGTTAAAAAATGATAACCAAACTAAATAAACACCGTTTCAGTTTGTTTTACGTGGCCTCTTGTTCGCATCGCTTAATTGCATAGGAAAAAAAATATAAAAATAATGAATTAATTACATATAAACCTGGTATTGAAAGTATTCCAGGTTAGTACTATATTTGGGCTACCTCCTAGGTGTGTTAGATGTGAATAATAACCCTAGTATTATGGAATGTGTTAAAAAATGATAATCAAACCAAATAAACACCGTTTCAGGGAGGCCTCTTGTTCGCATCGCTTAATTGCATAGGAAAAAATATAAAAATAATTAATTAATTACATATAAACCTGGTATTGAAAGTAATACATGTTTGTACTATATGTGGGCTACCTCCTAGGTGTGTTAAATGTGAATAATAACCCTAGTATTATGTAATATGTTAAAAAATGATAACCAAACTAAATAAACACCGTTTCAGTTTGTTTTACGTGGCCTCTTGTTCGCATCGCTTAATTGCATAGGAAAAAAAATATAAAAATAATGAATTAATTACATATAAACCTGGTATTGAAAGTATTCCAGGTTAGTACTATATTTGGGCTACCTCCTAGGTGTGTTAAATGTGAATAATAATCCTAGTATTATGGAATGTGTTAAAAAATGATAATCAAACCAAATAAACACCGTTTCAGGGAGGCCTCTTGTTCGCATCGCTTAATTGCATAGGAAAAAAATATAAAAAATAATGAATTAATTACATATAAACCTGGTATTGAAAGTATTACATGTTTGTACTATATGGGTGCTACCTCCCAGGTGTGTTAAATGTGAATAATAACCCTAGTATTATGGAATATGTTAAAAAATGATATTCAAACCAAATAAACACCATTTCATTCTCTATGACCGAAAACCTGCTCTAGGAGGAGGCCTCTTGTTCGCATCGCTTAATTGCATAGGAAAAAAATATAAAAATAATGAATTAATTACATATAAACCTGGTATTGAAAGTATTACATGTTAATACTATATGGGGGCTACCTTCTAGGTGTGTTAAATGTGAATATTTATCCTAGTATTATGGAATATGTTAAAAAATGATAATCAAACCAAATAAACACCGTTTCAGTTTGTTTTACGTGGCCTCTTGTTCGCATCGCTTAATTGCATAGGAAAAAAAATATAAAAATAATGAATTAATTACATATAAACCTGGTATTGAAAGTATTACATGTTAATACTATATTTGGGCTACCTCCTAGGTGTGTTAGATGTGAATAATAACCCTAGTATTATGGAATATGTTAAAAAATGATAACCTAACCAAATAAACACCGTTTCAGTTTGTTTTACGTGGCCTCTTGTTCGCATCGCTTAATTGCATAGGAAAAAAAATATAAAAATAATGAATTAATTACATATAAACCTGGTATTGAAACTATTACATGTTAGTACTATATTTGGGCTACCTCCTAGGTGTGTTAGATGTGAATAATAACCCTAGTATTATGGAATATGTTAAAAAATGATAACCAAACCAAATAAACACCGTTTCAGTTTGTTTTACGTAGAAATAGACGCGTGGATTATGCTCTAGCAACAGGCAGCTGTGAGACCAGTTCAGAAGGAACCTTTGATTAACTTAGTATTGTAGAATATAAAGGAAGAATTTCATGGTAGAATTTGTTGGATAATGTTGAAATTGTGCTTTGATCAAAACTTCCTGGTTCTGCAAGCACGCTTTGTTATTGCTTTTGTTTCCTTGAAAGAGTTCACAATTGCAGACATGAATGTCTTTAACTTAATTTGATTATTGGCTGTTATGGTGGATAGTTTTATTTTTCAATGAAGGAGAGTATTGTGAATATCTTTACCGTAATAACTGTTATAATGGATAGTTTTATTTTACAATCATGGGAAGTATGATGAATATCTTTACCGTAATAACTGTTATAATGGATAGTTTTGTTATTTTACAATCATGGGGGAGTATTATGAATATATTTACCGTAATAACTTATAATAGAGTTTTATTATTTTACAATTATGGGGAGTATTATGAATATCTTTACCGTAATAAATGTTATAATGGTTTTATTATTTTACAATGAAGGAGTATTATGAATATATTTACCGTAATTTGATAACTGTTATAATGAGTAGTTTTATTTTCAATCATTGGGAGTATTATGAATATATTTACCGTAATTTGATAACTGTTATAATGAGTAGTTTTATTATTTTCAATCATTGGGAGTATTATGAATATATTTACCGTAATTTGAAAAGTGTTATGAGTAGTTTTATTATTTTACAATCATGGGGATTATTGTGAATATATTTACTGTAATAACTGTTATAATGGATAGTTTTGTTATTTTACAATCATGGGGAATATTACGAATATCTTTACCATAACTGTTATAATAGATAATTTTATTATTTTACATTTATGGTTAGTATTATTAATATCTTTATCGTAATAACTGTTAAATGGAGTTTTATTATTTTACAATCATGGGGACTATTATGAATCTTTACCGTAATAACTGTTATAATGGATAGTTTTATTATTTGAGAGTCATGGGGAGTATTATGAATATATTTACCTTAATAACTTATAATACATAGTTTTATTTTACAATCATGGGGAGTATTATGAATATCTTTACCGTAATAACTGTTATAATGGAGTTTTATTATTTTACAATCATGGGGAGTATTATGAATATCTTTACCGTAATAACTGTTATAATGGAGTTTTATTATTTTACAATCATGGGGAGTTTTATGAATATCTTTACCGCAATAACTGTTATAATGGGTTGTTTTATTTTACAATGATGGGAGTATTATGAATATCTTTACTTTAATTTTATGACTTATAATGGGTAGTTTTATTTTAAAAATGGGGAGTATTATGAATATCTTTACCTTAAATTGATAACTGTCTTATAATGGGTAGTTTTATTATTTTATAAAAATGGTGAGTATTATATCTTTACCTTAAATTGATAACTGTTATAATGGGTAGTTTTATTATTTTACATAAATGGGGAGTATTATGAATATCTTTACTTTAATTTGATGACTTACAGGGGTAGTTTTATTATTTTATAAATATGGGGAGTGTTATGAATATACTTACCTTAATTTAATAATTGTTATAATGGATAGTTTTATTATTTCACAATAATGGAGTATTATGAATATTTTTACTTTAATTTGACTTACAATGGGTAGTTTTATTTTAAAATTATCGGGAATATTGTGGATAGCTTTACCCAAATTTGACAACTTGTCAGTTACGATGGCTATTTTATATATTATTTTTTCTATTTTTTACAGTTAATGTTTATTTTATCTTTTATTTTCTGGAATTTTAAAATATTCTGTTAACGCATCTCTTCGCCTTGCACAATTCAGCGTGGCTATATTTATTTCTGTCGCAACATCTAAATTAAGAAAATAAAATAAGGATCAATATAGTTAATAAATATTGCCATATAACCTTATTTAACCCTTAGTTTAAATCTCTATTTTCTATGTAATTAGTTAACTCATTTTATATTTAGACAATTATTTTATGGTCATAGTTTCCATTGACGTAGACTACAAAAATATATATTTTTTAGTAAACCATTTACATTAAAATGTCAAAAGCGCAATTGCAATGCACACAATCAAAATTTAATTAATAAATTTTATATGAATGTTGTCTTCATTGACAACGAATGTACTACAAATAATTAACCTTTTCAGCTTTGTCATAATCTAGCCGTTGCAAATATACTTTGACAATGTTTGCCATTCAAATTAAACGCACTAAATCATACATTATTAGTGTTAACTGTTTATGTTTTTGGCCTAATAAGAAAACCAGTATCATAGATATATATATATGATCCTTGGCGTAGCATTACAGAAATTAAAATGTTCGCCTTTCACCTTCGTGAACAGTGACACTGACGTCCTTTTGTTTACATTTTCAGCTCTGCCTTAATCCGAACGGTCACGTGACCTCTCGGAGAATCTTATAAAATTGAAGTTGAAATGTGTTTTTTAATGGGTGGAACCGCTGCTGCTGTCCGGCTGAGAGAGAGAGAGAGAGAGAGAGAGAGAGAGAGAGAGAGAGAGAGAGAGAGAGAGAGAGAGAGAGAGAGAGAGAGAGAGAACAACACTGCGTGATACACCCATAATACCCCTGGTGGGGTAATATCCCTGACCCCACCAGGGTTCCACCTCGGCAACAGGCACAAGAGAAGTGGGGAATTTGCCTGGGGGTGGGTTAGTGTTGTCTGGGGGTGGGGGGGGGGTAATATTTGGGGAATTGGGGCTTGGGGGGGGGGGAGAGAGAGGTGGTGGCAGCAGCAGCAGCCTTGCCTCGATGGGTGTTGTTGGTAGTTGAATATGTGGCTTCCTGAACTTGCTCTCTCTCTCTCTCTCTCTCTCTCTCTCTCTCTCTCTCTCTCTCTCTCTCTCTCTCTCTCTCTCTCTCCCTTCATCCTGTTCTGCCTCTGGTTGTGGGGCTTGTGGTCGGACTGCTAAATTTTGTGCACCGTAAGTTCTGAGAAATACTTTGGCAGACATACTTCGTATTTGTTGCTTCTCCACTATGATTTAGATACTATACATAGTATTACACTGTATTTTTTAAACTATACTCAATTTTTTATATTGAGGCGCATTTGCAACATCTCGGAAAAGTTTTCTGCTATCTGATTGGTTAGAATTATCTTGTCCAACCAATCGGCGATCATATATATATATATATATATATATATATATATATATATATATATATATATATATATATATATATATATATATATAAATTTTTTTACACATTTAAACGTGTTTCTTTCATATTTCAAATTAGCCAGGTTCCGCCTTGGGCTCTGATCCCGAGGTCGTTAAGAGAATCCAGACTTTAATGTATTAATATATATGGCTTATTTGAAATATATATATATATATATATATATATATATATATATATATATATATATATATATATATATATATATATATATATATATAATTATGTATGTATATGTGGCCTATTCTTAAAGTAAATTTCAAATGGTTATTTATTTCCCAAGACAACTTGTGTCACATTGAGATAGGTTTTGGATTAACTAATGTATGATTGTACGATGGGCTTTTACTGTTTACTTGACGCATAGCAACAAGACTCATATTACCAATAAAACCTGCTTGTAGTGATGCCATATGTTAATCAGGGGGGAGGGGGGGGGGTCGGTTATCAACAGACTTATTTCTAGTGCGCGCGCGAATGGCAATGTTGGTAAGCGAGGCTGTGTTGCGTCATAAGGTAAATATAGAACAAGACTTGCTTGCTTGCTTGGTAGCTTGCTCTCACTCCCTTTACAGTCCTAGTCGTTGGAGCGTAGATGTTTTTATCATATACCATATAAAAAATAACAAATGAGCTTTGAGAGCTCAAGGAAACGAATTAACTTGCGTCAAAGGTTAAAAAAAATAATTTAAGAGAAGTCTGGAGAGATGAACCTTTCAGAGATAATGAACTGTTCAGAGATAATAATGAACTGTTCAGAGATAATGAACCTTTCAGAGTTGTCAAGGGAAAAAATATTAGCAGAGGTCATGGAAAAAAAACTATTGACAGGTCAAAGGAGATAAAGGGATAAAATTAGTAAGGTCAAGAAAAAAAAATTAAGGGAGGTCAAGGAAATTCAAATCAACTTGGGTCAAAGGTTAAAAAAATAATTTTATAGATAAGTCTGGAGAGATGAACCTTTCAGAGATAATGAACCTTTCGGAGAATGAACTGTTCAGAGATAATGAACTGTTCAGAGATAATGAACAATTCAAGAGTTGTCAAGGGAAAAAATATTAGCATAGGTCAAGGGAAAAAAATATTGACAGATCAAGGGAAATAAGGTATTAAAATTAGTAAGGTCAAGAAAAAAAATTAAGGGAGGTCAAGGAAATTTAACTAGAATGGGAGGTCTAGTGATAAAAATGACGGCCTGTAGGGGAGGTAACGGGAAAAACTATTACGAAGAGGTCAAAGGAAAAACTGGAAAATTATTAGGGAAGGTCAATGGAAAAAGTGAACTATCAGCCTAGGTCAAGAAATTTATAAGTAACAGCAAGGGAAAAATTGAACTATCAGCCTAGGTCAAGAAAATTATAAGTAACAGCTAAGGGAAAAATTGAATATTAGTCTTAGGTTGGGAAAAAATGAACTATTGGCATGGTTGAGAAAAAAAACAATTAACTGTTTATGTGCATCATTTTTCCTTGTGAGATGTTTGATAGCATTATTTCTTATTGTTCATGTTTAGTATAGTGTGTGGTTCATTTTGACTCTTGTACTGTATTGGTAAAACTGCTTCATCCTTCGTACCCTCCGTTTTCCCTACATTAAGGGGTCGGTTGCCTAATGCGCCCTCTGCAATGCCTTCGATTAGAGGCATCCTATTCCAACGACCTTCTCTCTCCATATCATCCTTTACCTTATCTCGCCATCTTAACTTTCTGCTCCCTCTTGATCTTCTCCCCCCTTACAGGTTCCTGCAAAGCCCTTCTCACTCCCTTCCCACCATCCATCCTCAACACATGCCCACACTATCTCGGTCGTGACACTCTTATCTTAATAATCTTCACTACACCTGCCATTCTTCTTTCATAATTTTCCAATCTTTCAGTGATACGCCCATAATGCACCTTAGTATTCTCATCTCTTCTTTCAAGCTTTACTTCCTTATGTTGAAATTGGAAGTACCTTTCATGGTATCATGCCGTAAGTCTTCTATAGTATATATATGAAAACCAATTTATAAATGTGTTATTTCTGATCATTGTGATGCCATTCACTATAGCAATCTACTCTTCTTTGCAGGGTAAACAAACGTGAGAGGTTTGTGCTGTGGGGGGGGACAGCCCCTGGTGATAGAGCTCACACGTCCTCAGATTGGAATTGAAACGGCTACCAACACCAGCTGATTAGAAACGGAGACACTTCATTTTCCCCCTATTTTTTTTTTTATTACATTTGAAAGTCTGGAGTTAACTCAACCTTTGAATATTAGCCTGTGGTGAGTTATTATCGCATTTTGTTTTGTTGCATACTGTACTTCTGAATATTGTATGTTTCCTTATACATTAAATAGTACTCTTATTTTATAATGAATGACCCTTTTCTCCACTTACTAGGTCAGCATATGGCACCAAAGATGGAGGGTTTAAGCAGTGAAAGCGGAGACGATTCAAGTACCGGGAGGTCAAGTTCCCGCCGTTTGGGAAAGAATACCGAAGAATACAGAAAGTGAGTTACTGTATCTTTGTTGGCCTCATCACAAACGGGTTCATAAATGTTCAACTACCTCAATTATTTATAATTGTAGTCACTTTGGTCCATTATTATGGGACAGTTTATGTATGCGTGGGTCAAACAAGCAGATTCTCGTCAGCAAATATTGTATGTCTTCTATACTTTGTACTATAATCTTATATCATTTTACAATTCATGTATGTCAAGGTCAAACAGGTAGATTCTCTTCAGTAAAAACTGTTACTCTTGTTTGCTGCTAGACGAATTTTATATTAGGGCTATTTTAAGTGATATACAAATCAACCATAACCTTTGGCAATAATAGTTGCCATCGCACGACTATTTTTTTGTCTGTTGTCATGTTAACAATTCTGATTATTTATTCAGGCGCCGTGAACGTAACAACTTGGCAGTCAAGAAATCTCGTCTAAAAACCAAGATGAAGACTCAGGAAATGATGGATCGAGTGACTCAGTTGAAAAACGAGAATGATGAGTTAGAGGAAAACATCAAGATCCTCACGAAGGAACTGGGCATTCTTAAGGACATGTTTGTTGCACATGCAGGTGTGTAGAGTGCTTGGAACTGTTCGTGCGAAGGTAGCAGGGTAGAGCTTATGACACCCACTACTGAACTTTTGATTTAAGTAGATCACAGAGTAGTGTGTACATATCTCTTTGTAATTTTTAAAAGTCAAGTTTTGTGTGGGAGGTTGGGCTGTGGCACCCTAGCAGTACCAGCTGAACTCGGTTGAGTCCCTGATTAGGCTGAAGGAACATAGAGAGTAGAGGTCCCCTTTTTGTTTTGTTTCATTGTTGGTGTCGGCTACCCCCCAAAATTGGGGGAAGTGCCTTGGTATATGGATATGGAAGTTTTGTGTAAAACTACAAAAATGACATGATCTTGTTGATAATGTTAAGCAACTATAAGTTTTGTCAATATATGTATCATGCCTTGAATGTAAAATGGGAATCTGATAATATTTTGATTTAATTTTCTTTATATCTTTCTTTATATCTGGAACCAAGTTAGTGCGCATTTGTAATTACAGTAAACTTCTATATGTAAGTGCATAGGGGGTTTAGTAAGAAAACTTAGCCCGTGCAGTAACCTTGGTCTACATTAAACGCCTTTAAATAAAACTTTAATCCTACATGCATAAAGGTCATTATGATTATAATTCCTTTTTATAGTTGTCCTGATTCTTTTGTAACTATGGTATTGTGCCATATCTACCTCCTATTGGAATATTTTATCTTGGTGCTTGTATTCTGTATGGTGTACCTTAAGAACAAGTTCTTAACCCTTTTACCCCCAGGCTATTTGTAACTTTCCAACCCATAACAACCAGGCATTTTTTTTTTCAAGCACATTTTGCAATATATATTTTTTAAATTGCTCTAACAGCCTTAATTTTCGTCATAGAGAGGTCAGGTTGGTCTCATTCTCTTGGAAAATGCCTTCAGTTTCTCATAAAGTTATCAAAAATATGCAAAAAAAAAATGTAAATAGCAGTTTTTTGCAATGACGTACCAGTACGTCCATGGGGGTAAAGGGATGAGTTTTGTGAAATGTACCAGTAAGTCCATTGGGGTTAAAAGGGTTAATAACCATAAGTCCAGAAATACTTATGTAAAATTTCAGTTTCAGCCAAGATGATAATGAAGATTAAATATAAATCTCTCATTACAGGTCACGCTCACGGCGTTAAGCTGAATGACGCAGACTTAGTCAGGATGCTATGCGAAGACAATGATGATGTCGACGAGGGCGTGTCACTCTTGATGAGCCTTTCCCAGGGCCCCCCCCTGTAACTGAAATTTTACAGAGCATAACCCAAGCTAATGACAATACGTTAGTCCTTCCGGGGACTTCACCTTTAGGTTATGAAGAAGCAGTGCATGGCAATACACCGAGGCTACCAGTATAAATCATCAGTAAGCATCTTGTTATGTACTTAGCTGTATCCATCTGCAGAAGATTTTTTTTGCTAAAAGATTTCCTTTACTGTATTGTTTCCTGTGGAAACTTCCTCTACTGGTATCCCGGTGTAGTGTAGTAAATGCATGGAAGTCTCAAAAAACATTTGACGTTTCATCTCCTTTTGCAATTCAGTGTATAAGGTAGTATGGGAATATAGGCTTGATTAAATGTTAGTGGGTTGAAAGTGTCATTAAAAGTTATTTGTTGGAATCTACAATTATCGATGCCAACCATTTTAGATGATAACACTTTTCTTCTACTATAGTGGATTCTTTCTTTTTTTTGGAAAAAAATTGTGAATGCAGATTTATTCCTAAAAGACCGGTTAGAATTGGTACTGGTCCAGGATAATCATGACAAACTCTCCAATTATTATATTGTACACGGTAAAATCTGCGGCCAATTTGCCAAGAAGCCGATCATTAGGTTTGTAGTACAACATAGATTCCTAATTTTGTCTTTCAATAAACCCATTGTGACGCTCTAGTACCTCTTGAGGGAAGAAATATTACCTGGACCATGTGCTGTAATTAGTCATTTCATACTTATGAGAAAACGTTCGTTCTTGAGGATAAATTAACACGGAAATTAGATGGAAATTTTCTGCATAGCAGCAGCTTACTAGTCAAGTGAATTTCAAGTATGAATTGATAAGTATGTGCTTTAATCTGAAGTCTTTTTCTCTCTCTCTCTCTTTACTCTTCTCTTCTCTGGGTGACAATCTTACTTACATTTATGCCATGCTGAGTGAATGTAAAAGTCGTATACAGTAGTGAAATCTTATTTTAGGTATATATTTTCCCAGTATACATTATTTGTTACATTATCCTCTTACATTGTGATAAGTTGCAAGGCAATTGGCCTGGAGAAATTTACAGAATATTACATCTGTAGATTAAAAAACCCTATTAATTGTGTGGTAATGTCATTTTTTATGTTTTTGTTACACACTGTCTACATCATTGGTTTTAGGTAATGCGTATGGACTTCTTCCATATTGTCTGCAAATGTTTTTATTTTCTTTTTTTTATTAAGGAACTGGATAATTTTGTCACCTGTATAATAGGATTTTTATACTCTTAGCAATAGTCCTAAGATATATAATTCTTCCATATTAAGAGGAAGTGTCAGGACTTTTGACTAGTGTTACCTTAAATATTGTCTACAGTACAAATTAAAAAACACTTTCAGATAGTTGCTTTTGAATTATCCTCTGTGGTGAACATTTGTTATTTAAAAGTTTACGTTAGAATGTAAAACACATCTTGGGTTGAAGGTTTCAGCTAAAATATATTTCTGGGCTCAACCTGTGTCGCTCCGTGAAATGCTCCTTAAAGCACCATTTCAAAGGTATAAATACTGCTAAATATACCAGAGAAAAAAGTTGCATGGAATGCTAGGAATATATCCAGCTCGCTCACCCCTAAAGGATGTCGGTATTTAAACTGGGGCGAGTGATACCACTACCAGAGATCCCTTTCCAATGAGACTTCTCCCTCCTTAAAATCCCCCCGTTACTACGAGGAGTCGTTCACTACAGCTACTCCCCCCCCCACCACCACTACCTATCCTTCTCCCATCATTCCTTGTTAGCACCCGTGAACATTCGGACGTGTTTTTCGTAGCTCTATGCGAAGAGGGAAGGTTTCTGCTAAAATATATATTTATTTGTATTAGTCGCTGATCACATTTGCATAAGTTTTCAAGATTTTCTTGAAATATTAACTACTATATCGGTACTTCAATGCAAATACCTTGCTTTAACTACTGTTTAGTACAGAACATAGTTTGGGTTATTGTATAGTTATTACAGTGTTGTTTAAAATTGTCCGAGGACACTTCATAAAATATAAGAATAGGGGCTTACTGTAAACCCATTTTTAAAATCAATTTGAATTCATGAGGAATAAAATATATTGTAAATTTTTTTTTGTTGAGTGGATTATTAAATTTCGGTTAAAGTTGTAAATGAAGAAAAGGGGTTGAGAAAAGAAAGAGATCTGAGCAGAAACTTCAGTTCATCTGGAAGGTTTTAACCGATTTTCCTGTCCCGAGGTGGATCGCAAAACGCTACTACATAGGCCGTAATATTTACGCTTGTGCAAAGAACTGCCGATCATTATAGCAAATAAAATTGGGCTGAAACCTGGCATTTTGCCATTCCTTTTAAACCAAAACATATAGAAACTGTCAAGTAGTAGGAAAATCTTGACAAAGCAAAAACCAGTAGTATACAAACTACTGAACAAGACAAAGGCAATTTTCTATTTTGTTGAATGTAAAAATGGGGCCAATAGATATACCCAGTGCAAATGTTGGGTTTCTAAGTTTTCACTAGAGGTTACCCTAGAGCAGTGGTTCTCAAACTTTTCAGCCCGCGACCCCCCAAACGATATTGCTAGAGGCATGTGACCCTCGCCTTTCCCCGAAGTGCTTCTGACACACACACACACACACACACACAGTACATGCCTATGCCCCGAATCATAAAGACATAATAACAACAAACATGATAAGATAAATGCAAAAAATATACGCATTATAGAGTTAACTAATTTATTACTTGTAGAAAAAATCACAATCTTTAAAGACAAAATAGGCAAAGCAATACAGTCTATTTAAATTTATAGAATTAATGTTAAATCCGTACAGGCACTCACACTTTGCTAACTGCTTCAAGAGAAAAAAATAAGTATGAAATTAGAATTATACCTTTGTTGAAGAAAGCTACTGCAGATAGCATATATTATGTCAGTGTTTGTAAACTTTAGCACAATAAAGAAAAAATTACTGGTATCTTTATACCAAAATTTAGATATTCAGGCTGGGCTTAAAATGATTAACAAAATAATTATAGCGTTTGACTTGGGTGCTGATATTACAAATTTGCTGAAACCTAAAATCAGCTAATGATCTATAATTCTCATATGAGACAGTATACCCACACAAACATCCAGTAGACTCAAAGCTATTTCATACCCTTTTGGTTTCAAAATCCATATTTTGGAAAATTTTGGAAATTATGTCTGAGATAATATTTTATTTTTCTTTTTTTTTTGGCTTTAGAAGAACTGTATGAATTTCTTGTGAAATAATTACTTATTTAGTAATTGTTAAAATAAAAGTACAATATTCATGGAAGTTTAATGACAATGATCAATATTTAGGCCCAACTATGGGGCTCCACTAGCAGTGATTAGTTAATTATATCCCTATTCCACAGTGAAAACAGTATTTACACAGGCCTAAGTTTATCATGAATAACTAACATCAATTAGTGAGATACATGGGCCTGCTTTTTTGAGCACAGTAACTCCATCCTGGGTTTGATACAAGAGATGGCAACTCGGAGATCATCCTCCACCCTGAGTCTTGATCGGTATTTGTTTTTTATATAAGTCAGTGCCGAAAAAGTCTTTTCACATAAATAGGTTGATCCAAAAGGAAGTAATACATCCATTGCTGCCATGGATAATCGTGGATATTCCCTTGCAATTGAAATCCAGAACTCATCCAGTGTGGTTGAGCCAAACGATGCCTGTAAAGTCCGATCACTGGAGAGCTCCAGCAGCTCATCCTCCATGTCGGATGATAAGTGATCCCCTGTAGCAGTGAATGGTTGCCGTATCCAGTCATATTGTTGTGGGGTTGTCTCTTTTGGGAAGTATTTCTTGAAGTGGTCCACAAGACCTTGTAGGTGAGTCGTGATCATTACCTTCACGTTATCGACGCTTAATTCATTCTCCGCCATAAATTCTTCCACCTCAGGAAACATTTCAACACTGCCCCCATCAACTCGCACAGCCCATCGTTCCAGCTTCCTTGTAAATGCATCAATTTTGTCAGAAAGAATCAAGATGTTCGTGTTTGGGCCTTGTAGTGATAAATTCAGCAGATTAAGTCTTTCGAATATACAAGACAAATATGCTAGACTTGCTAACCAGTCAGGGTCAGTCAGATAGTCAGCAAGTTGGGACTCAGATTTGATCAGGAACAGGCGCACCTCATCTCG